>NC_051180.1:56295542-56595541 GCF_013339695.2 Rhipicephalus sanguineus | reverse complement strand
GGTTTGTCAAGCAACAGAATGAAGAAATGCGTCCAATGCGAGGCCCTTGGCATATCGATAATGGCAGTGCACAAGAGAGCCAACCGTCGATTAACTAGCATAAAAAGAAAAATCAAATGCTTGAAGCAGTTATCTCTCACGTAGACTATCGCGCGGCCAGATTGATAGGTATCGCCTCTGCCTGGGCATGCACAGATAAGTTTTCTGTGTCTACTTTATTTTGTGCCACTGTCCACCTTTCCAGTGGCGTTAGTGGTGTCTTGGTTTCTCTCTTGTGTCCATGTTTGCATGCCCTGCCTTTTTAACATGAATACCTACCAACCAGCTCAGCTGTCTGTTATACTAAATATGTATACAATCTAGAATTACCACTCTGTCCACTTGCTGATGTAATAATAACAATGGGGTTCTGCAATGTAGACGTCAAATTAAAAGCACAGGAACCTCTAGGATTTGCACCTCCACCGAAAGTGCAACCACTCCATCAAGGATCGAACCCGCACAGTTCAGATCAGCAGCTGACCATTATAACCACTGTATTGCAGCGGGGGATGTTCACTTGGTAATGTAGGTTAATGTTAAGGATTATGGAAAGAGCTGTAGGTTGAAGAAAGACATGCAATTAAGCAAGGAGCTGCAGACATTATGCAGTTTAGATATTTCTGTAATCCAAAGGGCTGGTGCTCAGGGCATGCACCTAAGGAACTCCTGTTCATTATCTCTTTTCGAACCAAAGCTTAGCAGAATTGATGTTCCTGTCTAGATATGCCCCTGAAAACAACAGTTAAATAGCTGCAAAGTAAACACTAGAAGACAGAAAAAAATCCATCACTTGTATGATATTAAACACATCAAGATGCAAATACACCAAACACCCTGGACTGTGAGATGCATTGATTGAAAAGATATCAGTTAAACAAAGCAGCATAGCAATGAACTTCCATGTAGCTGCCACACGGCAAAAAGCAGGTGGCTCTGGTGCCATGAAAAATCTATAATAACACTTGTTGAATATAGCAGGATGTTTTGTATGATAAATGTATAATTACCACTCACAGAAGCTGACATGCTATTTTAAAAATCAGCATTGCAAAAAATAAAGCAAGAACACCACATGACGTGTGAATTTACCATTCATAATTTAAGGCTAAAGGGCCCCTAAACAACCCCGGAGTCTGAAATTTGTGACAACTGCACGCTTGTACAACGTGAACATGTTGTCACATGAATTTTTTGATTAAGTGGTGTAATAATGAAGCCACAGGGGATAGAACAAACATTCCAGCTGGTTTCAGTTTCTCGCTCAGCCTGATCATCCTGAAGAGGGGCTTCCTCGGTGTGCCACTGTGCCAGAGCGATGCGGTGAGGAAGCACAGTCAAAGCACTGGCGAGATAAACCAATTCGCAACACTTGTGACAACCACAGATACTGCATCATCACAAAGCCAAAATGCCGTTTCGTATTGCAGAGGACTATTCAACAGTCAGCGTTACTTAATGTTGCTCATAGGCAACATTACACCACTTTGCTAGCAAAGAGGACTGGTCAAGCGCTGAAGAGGAGGTGCGGTTATTGTTTTTAGAAGTGGAGTGTCTGACATTCGCACAATGTGATTCCTGCGGCCCTCTGTACGAATTAGCGAGCTTGTTTGGGAGGCGTAAAAAAAAGTCGGAGCCTGCTGACTGGCCCTCTAAGAGAATGTAAATATAACTAGAAGGAAGTACACTGTAGACATATTACTATAAGCTATAAAAAACAGGCAATTAACATGCTCAATCGATGCAGCATAGGGATGTCTCACACCTTTGCAAGAACTTTACTATGGTGGCTGCATGTTTGTGTAGGCCAGAAGCAGCAGGCACGTGGCTTCCATGAATTTGACCCGTTCGTTGAAGGGAAACTGCTGCTCACATCCTTGTAGCAGTGCTTTTTGAAGATGCTTCCTGCGATAACAAAATGACCACAACACAATTATGGTCTGCAAATATCGACAGATGACCTACATTGCTGCCCTTTCCTCATTAAATTACAGCTCTAGACTAAACACTGCAATAACGGCATCCTCCTACATTACAGGGCATCATTACTGCTTTCCTTGACCTGGTTTTAGTTCAATCATTGTTTTCAACCCATAACAAGAATGTAGCACTAGTAAAGATTCGTTGGGGAGGGTGCAGTCGTAAAGTGTGTGTGCAAGTAAGAATATGAAAAAAAACAATGGCATAATTTCACATGAGATATAACATTATCATAAGTCATGTAATGTCAGACACCAAGAAGTGTTTATTGAGCAAGTTTTGACCTTAAGCTATCGCAAAACAATGCCCTTTATGGAAAGTGGGATTTGAAGAGTGACTCTGATGATGAAATTGGCTGCCTTAGCTGGCTCTGTAGCTGCAAGTGCATTGCTAAAGCCGCTTGAATGCACTTAACAAGCCTGTGTCATGGTATTGACAAATGTACAGAGAAGACAACTCATTCGTTCTCACTTAGCTGCCATCACGCAATACGTTACTTTCGTGTCAGGTTTCCTGGTATGCGAATGCACGAAACTTGGTGGCCGTGCCATACCACAGTAACCATGATCGACATCTGCTCCAACTGCGTAAGTAGCTGGAAAGTGCTAAATTACACAATCAGCTGTACCATGCACACATAATGTCAATTTAGCAGGTGGCAACATTTCGCACCTCATAATAGCCTATGGGCATTGTACTCGTTGATGCTGCCAGCTGCATTCCCTGTTTCATTTCCAGCATGCATAGCACATGCACACAAAGCACCCAATAACTGTGGGAGCAGAATAGATCGTCCGAGGTAATCAATAAAATTGATTGACAAGAATTCCACACATCACTCAAGCCTGTTTTTAGCATAAGTGATGAGAATGTGCAGCCAAATGTACACAGCAAATTCAGTATTGGCCTTGAAGAATTGCAAGATAGGTTGAAGCTTTCCAGAACAAACCGTATACAGTAAAGTCTGTCCCAGATACTGAAATCATGAAGTTATAAATTTAAAGTGGGCCGCTATATTCTTCAGGCACCATGCATTGCATTTATGAAAACGCTAACATCCCTGTACAACAATGCATGCTGCAAGAAGTCATAAAACCTTAATATTTTTGGCACAATGCCATTTCCCAGTACCACGTTTTACAGAAAGGCAACATTTCCTTTGCAAAACTAAGCCATGTTCCCAGGCAAAATGCACTGTCCATGGTCACAAACATGGAGTACGCTCTTCTATACAGCTTAGCTGGTTTACTGGAACTAAAAGCTACGGTAACGCTGTCTTAATTGAACTGGCTAGCAAGAGCCTTCTCGCTGCTGTTTATGTGAAGTAATTTCCCCTTGGTGGAACGTCACAAGAGTAAGTGGCACATAATAATGAGTGCGAGAACACAGTAACAGGATGTGCAACGGCTACCAGGTATGCCCATTCGTGGAAACTGTGGGCTCTTCGCCCAAATGAACCAGTTGGAAATACCCTTTTGCATGAATAAACTTAAGTTGGTTGCTGGCATACATAACATTGTTACTCTGCATTTCCATCTCAATTATCTAGCGCTCATTGTTTCCCTTCGACATGACTAGCTCAAAACAAGATTCTTCTTCATTAAAGGGACTTTGTACATTACCTTTACGTTGGCTACAGATGCTTCTGCCTGAATAAGCACCTCCTATAGCATACTTGCCTCAGCCACCTTCTGGACTGCATGGTCAGCACTCCACTGTTTGTTGTGGCACTGCTGTTTGCTACCTGCAGTACGTTGCAAAAAACTTCAGCATTCAAAAAAAAAGGTTAAGAAAAGCCGAACCAGGTGTGCCAGCAGCACCTTGTCCTTTGAGGACGGAGGAAGAGCTCTGATAAATGGCTAGTTCAAGACAAGCGTTGTTCTTCACAAGCTATTATTATGCGATGAGAGGGGGGACTTCAATACACGGACGCACTATATGTGCTAAAAGCAATTGAAAATTCAGCTGAAGTAGGGCTTGTCAAATTAGGTCAACGTGCATAAAGGATAAAAATGGGGCAAACCAACTGAACAAAATACAATGTCATGCTGCAGAAATTGCATTTTTAGCAAATCTATGTTATCTATTGCTTGAAAGATGATAAGCAATGTCCAAGAATGCTAACCTAAACGCTTTTGAGGGTCGCGTTATTTAATGACAAATAAAATGCACGCCTAAAGAAAACATCCCTAAATACACTTTATTTCTCCCACTGTACCGATTCACGATTCACACGGTGGCTGATGATTATTCCTTCAGAGCTCGTGCGAACGAAATGGATGTTGAAGCTTCGGTTTCACGGCGTTACTCCAAGTAATTTGTCAAGAGACATGCATAAAACGCATGACAATGGTGAGCCTGACAAAAATGTTGTCTCCTTTCAGCAAATATTAGCCTAGAGCAGTGCGTGCAAGTGAGCTAATTACCAAAACTTTATAACGCTACCGACTACGTTCTTGACAAATGTCATGCGCGAGCACAATCCTTACAACTACAACCGCATACACTACCAACACGTTATGCGATTTTCTTCGGCGACAAGGCGTACTACAATAACAATAACTCACAATGTACGAAGCGTAACGTTCACTTACCTCTGGCAATAAAAAATACGCTGGCAGCGTACACTGCTGGATGACCGCCGGTTTTCAATGGTGCGCCAAGCGAGGAATCGCCGAGCTACCGGCCGTCCCCGAGCGTCAAGGCATTTTCCAGGGCCACAGAACGCGTCGTCGACAAAGGATTGAGGCGCTGCTACTCAGTGACGTGCGGAAACATTTGAAGAAGGTGTTCTTCAAAACTATGAATCGCGTCCGTCGGTCACACCGAACAAAGCAGTCGCAGAGATTGAAGTCGCACGGTCGGCATCTGGCGACTGTTTGCCTGGTACCGCGTATAGTTGCGCTTACGTCAGTAACCACGAAATACAACACACAATACACACAATGCGAGGCAGCGCGTTAAAAGTCGACCGCACAAACAGAACTCGGCACGACGATCACACGAACGCAGAACTATACGGGCTAGGAAGGTCTCCTTAGTGTCGTGAGCGCGCCTGCCAGGTGGAAAGATTGCGCGATCCAGCGTGCAGACGGCGCTGCCGCTCGCTGGCGTGCTTTCGGGCGTGTGAGCCTACGCTCTTTGGAGTTTCCCGTTGAAACCAAGCTTTGTAGTTGCGGTATAAGCTCGTTGTGTAGGCCACACATGGCGCTGATAAACGCTCTTTGGAGTTTCCCGTTGAAACCAAGCTTTGTAGTTGCGGTATAAGCTCGTTGTGTAGGCCACACATGGCGCTGATAAATTGTAAAACGAAGAAAAGAAAACTCTGGAGACTATGCGGGCAGGTTAGCTTCTTCTGAACGGGCACATGCTGGCGTAGAGAACAAACATGTAGGAGATTCGGGGTTTCCGTTCTAGTTGATTAACATTCTTTTTCACGCAGTAATGTTTGAGTACAATGATTGAAATATTCATTGACAATTATAGCGGTTACATCAAGAACAAAAATAAAATGAGCAGTGAATGAGACGCAAAGACAGATATTTTCGCGCAGAAGGTGAGTAAACAGTGAAAGGAAAAGATAGGTGCATATAAAAAAGAAAAATAATTAATTAAAAGTAAGAATCAGCGAACAGTCAAATGAAATTTATGTACACATGAGGGACCTCCCTTGATGTTTCACGCCCACTCTTGCAGGCATACTGGATCCGTAGAAGTTCTGAATGAGCATCGATGCCTTTTCATTGCACGAGTTTTTTTGCATAACGTCATGGAACAGGTTGTCTTTTTCTTTTTAGGCATGTTGCGTTGGAGAGGCTAGAAAGATTTGCAGTCGCACGCGAGCATGCACGAACCTCTCAAGACGCAGCTCGGTATGAAATTGCAACAACCACGAAAATTCCAGGGTCGGATCTAAGAGGAACAGGGTACCGGTGCCCTTACCCCCTCCCCCCTTTAATTTTCGACGACCGTAGCGGCGGACGCTACGGGTCGCTGCGAGCGCCTGCACCCTAAAGCTTTACTGCACCCTAGAGTTACTGTAAATGTTACTCTTATGTGGCGGAGTTGCTCATCTGTTTTCGAAACGCCGCTAGCAATCGTGCACTGCAGAGAAGCTGATGCGCAGGCCGCCGCCGCTACGGCGAACCGGTTTGTACTCCCGTGCCACAGTCCCGAAAGGAGGCTTTCATAAAGGGACGCTTTTCACCAATACGAAGCAGCGCCGCATGTTCCTTGTGTCCTTGTCTATTAGACACCGTGGAACGCCGCACAGAAGCCTTCGCGGTAGGGATGTCCGAAAAGCAAATTTTAGGTTCGAAGCGAACAGTGAGTACGTCGAATAATTTTGAATCGAATAGTTCGAATAGTATGTATCACACATTATATAAAAAAAAATTAGCATAAATACTGTCGAGGCCCAACTAACCTGCACAGCGTTTTTTTTTAATTGGAACGAGGCATGTGCGACTGTCATTCTTTTTGCTGCAAGTAAACGCTACTAAACTAAGCGCTACGCTACTGAATGCTACGTTTAGTTGCGTTTAGTAGCATCAAATAGCAGCAGAATTTCAATTTCAGTAAGATGCAAGTTATAACCGATAAAATACGTCACACTTCAAAAATTACTATACATATAACATATTATAACATATAAGCCCGTATAACAAGCTTTTAAACTTAAAAAATGTCAGGGGCGCAGCCAAGAGGAGGGTTGGGGTTTCAACCCCCCCCCCTCGAAATTTTTCCATTTTGCTTGCGCATATATTCACGCACACATACAAACACACGCACGAACATACATAAAGTATGGTTGAGCCCCCCCCCCCCCCCCCCGAAAAAGATTTCTGGTTACGCCCCTGAAAATGATTAATCTATGTCGGAGTAATATGTTAATTTAACCTTGAAGTGGGGCTTCGCGGCTTTGCGCAATTTTGTTGGTTAGGTGCTTTCACGGCATTGCACTTTCAGGCTGCAGTGAAACCACCTTCACAGGTGGGTTACATGCCGTCCAATATACGCCTATTCGTTCATTATGAATACTTTGAAATTTCGGAACCTTAAATTCGTGTCGAAGCGAATTCGAATACTATAATATTCCTTCGAACATTCCTAGTGCTCGAATATTCGCACATGCCTACTTCGCGGCAAACAGACGCAGACAGTCTGCCAGTATGTCAGGACGGCAGCAAAATATTGCCTACCCTCGTTGCTCGCGAGGGTAACATGCACAAAACAACGAATTTAACCATTCTCGGTTGACCTGAAAAAAAGGTTAAAGATTTAAACCGCTCACATAGAGAACAGTGGTAGTTGCACGCTCCCCAGGCCTTCTGTAAACGCATCGTGTCTGAAGAAAAAAAGATCACAGTTTCACCGCAAGCGCGAAGCAATGAATGCGAAGGCAACAAATTGTAATGTTATACGAAGGAACGCTGGCAGCTAACTCTTTTGGATCCGATCTCGCGTAACTATACAAAACGTTGGTGTAAGAGAATACGGCCGCTCCAGGGAGAGGTGCGCTTTTCGCAGTCTCTTCGCGTTGAGAGCGCGCGTAAAAGAGTATACGAGCCGTTTGCTGATGCCTGCGAGATAGCGAGCGCGCAAGCGATCGTGAACGCGCTTTTAGGATCAAAGTTCGCTGTTGCTGCTCAAGCACCCCCCCCCCTCGCATCCCTCCATGCTCATTCAAGACGGGCGGGGCGTTTCGTTTCTGTTTGAGCAGCATCGGCGGCAGGTCTAACACGCGGGGGGATGTTATCGCATGCGCCCTCCGAGTGACGCAGATAGGCCAGCTCGTTTGATCTCTGCATCAGCCGCTATCGTCGCCGCTGCTCGCGAGCTTTTGCTCACGGGTAGAACCTACGATGCGCGGTGGGATGTTATCAATTTGGACTTTATACTGAACATGACGGCGACGACAAAAACCCGTCGAGAGTGCCGATATAATTGCTATCGCAAGAAAAGTATCCACGTGACGGTCTTTGGTTGGAAAATAACTTAACAGCGCAGTCAACTTTAAGACTTTTCGACTTTAGGAATTTTAGGACTTTCTTTTTCTTTAGGACTCTAGAACACTCTCTCCCTAAATAAAAATAAAGCAATATGTCCGTTGGCAGTTACGAACATGTACTCCCTATTTCCATATAATGTGAGCCATCTGTAAGTTCTACGTAGATCTTGTTCGTGGATCTGAAGGAATCTCAAGGACAGTTTTTGCAGTGTACGTACGGTCCCGAGGCCTCTTTGACTACAAAGTAGTTCTTATGGTTTACTCTACGCACTGCACCGCTGATTCCAAAATCAGCTCGTCAGACGCATTACACAGCCCTCATCGAGCAGCTGTCAAATGCATGGCAAAATGTTCAAATAGTTGCCTCACCAGTGCGTTGATGACAGCTCACAGCGATGTCAGCTTGGCCGCCCTACCGTTTACGACAGCCGACCAATTAACCGACAAAAACTCCGCGTGCTTAAACAACACTTGGTAGTATATTTGCGGTGTTTCTACAAGCGCGAACCTGCGAACCTTTGATATTTTACGTAACAAGATACTTAATTGTGGAACAATTAAGATTGCGCCGCACTACGTCCCACGCGGCGTGGTATATTTCTTTGCGCCTGCAGTGACACCTCGTGTGATGACGTGATGCCTTGGTAAACTGTGCGACGCCAAGCGCACATTCCCATACTGTTCATCCATGCATTTTCTTCAGTGGTATTGAGCAGAACACAGCGAATTCCATGCGTAGCGCCATATTTGCATCGCGCGTCGCGCAATCTATCTCACACGCGACGAAACATGCCGAGCAGGGGCGAAATTTTTTTCGGGGGGGGGGGGGGAGGTTCAACTATACTTTATGTATGTTCGTGCGTGCGTTTGTATGTGCGCGTGTATATATACGCAAGCAAAACTGAAAAAAACCCCAATCCCCCCCCCCCCTGGCTACGCCCCTGATGCCCAGGCTGCCATGCTAGCACACGCTACACAGAGCAAACACGAAACTCCCGAAACTCAGCCCGTCGGAGAGCGTGTTTCGCTCTTTTCTAGCCTGGACATTTTCGCTGTTTTTATTGGAACATCAACAACACCTTGCTCATGCAGGTCCACAATGTATACAGTACATGCTGAGCAAGCTGCGGAAACAACCTCGTCAGGTACGTACGCTGTTACATTTGTTAAAAAACATCCACGATTTAGCACGCGTGAGACATAATTGCATTGCAGATCGCGAAAGAGTGAAACCAAGTTTTGTTGCCGCATGTTAGAAGTTGCGCACAAGGTTTTGTGAAAACTCATCATTTTAACATGCATCGCATAATAATCAGCGTAAGCTTTGCGGGTTTTCGCGGAACGTAATTTTTGTTTCACGAGCGCTCTTACAATAATGCGTCTTGCTCACAAAACGTGCTATCAGACAGTATCATTACAGTATAGTTCATCTATCCCTTTTGGAAGCTATCTGCGCGATTTTATTTTTGTAACAATCATGCTTTAAAAGCGAAAGTGTGCTACTCTTACTTAAGCCGATATTGAAATGGGCGGAATCCAGCTGTCTCTTATTAAATGTGTGCTGTGTAAGTATGCTAAAAATTTAGCTGCTTGAGCTAGCGCTACGCCTGCGACGTAAAGGACACTGGCGCGAGTACAGTTTACTTGCGTGCCAATAAATGTATTTTGTGCAGCCGGGTGCCTTGTGGCCAAATAAATTTGGGAACATGAAACACTGAACTGAGAGCACAGAATTCTGGCCACTTGTTGGGAAACACCGTATCATTTACTACCGTTTGAATATGAAAGCTTGTAATCCTGAAGGTGTGGATGCGTAGCTTGATGCTACGTTGAAAGTGGCAAATCATGCTGATTGCTTGTGCTTGAAAGCACTACCTTGCACTATATTTTCGTCAAAGGAAACGCTCAAAGGTATTAAATGCACCCCCACACAAAGCTCGCGTCTGCCTTCAAACCAGCTGCGTGTCACGCAAATTAGGCTCGTAAAATGGAATAGGTGAGCATCACACTATAGAATACACGTAGTTAGTGTACTTGCGCATTTTCACTCGGCTCCTAGTCTTATGCTTGAACTACAATTATCCAATCGCGGCGAAGCTGAAAACATCGCACCGGCATATTCCCGCGGTCGTGGTTGCCGCAGAGAGCGCTAAGTAATATCCTTCTGTTGTGCTGCTTGCTTTGGCATCCAAAGACGAGGCAGTAGTACCCAGACGAGCTCTTATACGCGGAAGCGGCGTGAACGGGTGCATTTTCGCACTTTAAAGCCTCACAACTGCAGCTTGCCTCGTTTGGGTATCCGCTGGCTCGCCAGTAGCCTGGGTGCGAGACAGGCGTAATCTGGTGTATAAGGTATCCAGCTTTAGTGGTATAGCGTAGCATATTTGCGCTACGTAGCCTTGCTCTTACCTTATTGCTCTCTCTCTCTCTCCTCACTTTGAGTTGTAGATGAATGTTTCGACGTCTCATCCTCAAATTAAGATGCGGGCCGAGGTGCCTGCAGCCTGATGCCATTTACTACTCATTCATGGAAGCTTGCGCGGTGTCCCTGCAGCACTAGCGCTGTAATGTGCCTTAAGCGGTAATTAAGGTCACCTGCATTTTTATCTATATTCTGTTGCTCTTCATTGAACGTAACACGTGGGCTTCAACCATTTCACCACACGGCAGCGCCATGACCATAACCAGCATCATATCATCGTAACAAGGCTCCCAAAGGCTCAGTTAGCTCCATACACGGAAATTCCTAATACGGCCCTGCACGCCTCCAAGAATCCCAGGGCAAGATATTTGTTCTGAAAGCAGTAAAATGATACGCAAACAAGGGCATTAAAATCGAATAAGGTGTCACTTTATAGTAAATTACTAAACTGGAACGTAACGCAATTCAGCCATCAGACAATAAAGACAAGGAAAGCATAGGGGAACAGTAGTTGTAGTTTGTAGATGTAGTGCCGTAATTATGACGTATATGGAAATAAATTAAAGTAGACCAGAGAACAACTCGGCGTCGGTGGACCCACAACCATCGAGGTTCGGTCCCCACCATTGTTATTTCGTCCCCTTTAATTAAATTACATACATGTCTTGATTACTTCACTACAATTGAAAACTACAAACACTGTCCCCCCATGCTTTTCTTGGTTTTATTAGGATGTGACTAACAAAGAAACGAACCCGTCGATCTGTTCCTGTTCTTTCGTTCTAATGAAGAACACAGTAAAATCAGGCAAGCGCATTTGAGTGAGACGTACTATTTGTCAATGAGTGGAATGGCAATTGTTGTATTTTTTAAATTCATGTTTACTGCGCGAAATCGTTAAAAAATCTAACTGTCGTACCGCTGTGACCTTGTTCAAGCTTTTGTCCATTTTGTAGGTTAGAAGTCCCGAGGTTTGCGTTTGTAAGTACATACGTATGCCAACTTATCTCTCGTGTATTCTTCTGTGAGGACAACATTTGCATGCACGTTTTTCATTGAAATATGTTAACGTAATCGATTCACAGGCTATTTCCTTCGCCAGTGCGCACATAATGGGAGCACCTGATGGGCGGTAAAGATTCTTGGCAATGAAGAAGTAACAATAGGGCATAAGAACTGAGCCAGGATTCTTTTATTTTGATGAGAATTAAACGAAAACAAAATAAGTGCAAACTCAGGAGCTGAAAAATTAGGCTTTACGGATATCTTTTATGTCGAAGCTCTCCAATGGTGCAGCGCTCCGACACGTGAGGATGACACCCAAGTACTAGTTTTAGTATTTCATCGTATCTATCCGTTATAGCCTCTGAACACTCACTTTGTTTTGTTCGGCCTCTTTTGATAGCCTCAGCTCTTATCCTTCGAGGAGTCTTAGAGTTGCTTCGCTATCGAGAAACGGTTTAAGCTTCGCCGATATCTACGTCGCTACTTATTGCAATATTTTTCGTTCGACAGCTTTTCTCTTTTTTGTTTGTCCCCGTATTCGTCGGCGGAACCTCGAGAGATGCGTCTGCATCACTGGAGTCTAAGGAGAAATTTCCTAAGAAATAATCAGCCTTTGTACAAAACACGAGTGCTCGTTTTGTTTTAAAAACGCGTGCTTTTTTCCCCGGTTCCCTTTTATTTTGTTTTGATTTTCTTAGCAAATGCCAGTGCCTCCTCTATTTTTCAGTGCCTGGGCGAACGCTCTCCTCCGGCCGTCGAGCGCGCGCTCCGCGTCCGCTCGCCGCTGCCGCGTGGTGGCGCTGTGCAAGTAGACTTATTGGATGACAGCGATGGAATAGAAGCCGGCTCTGAGTAACTACCGAAAGGGAAAAAACGAAATAAGGTGGGAAAAGTTTTATGATAATTCAAGGGGAAGCGCTTTACTGTTTGAAGCAAGGTCGGGCTGCCTTAGAACGCGTAGTTATAAAGCGAGATTCAGTAACGAAGAAGAACAATGTACATGCTGCGGAGGAATTCAGGAAATGATGGAACATGTACTGATTGAATTTGGCGATATTCACCCAGGTATACATGTGGGCACGAGTCTACAGGAAGCCTTGGGTTTTAAGGACAACAATGGAAAGCTGAACACGTCCGCGATAGAAATAAGTAAGAGACGGTTAGAGTATTGGCGGCAGAAAAGTAGAGATAAAGTACAAAAATAAATAATGAGGAAAAAAATAAGGTCATTCTGCCTTAAGAGGCAGAGAGATAGACTGTGAATTTATAATTTTTTTGGTATAATACCATAGATTTAATCAATGTAGATAAGGTATTAGGCCAGCATGAAACAAGGAAGTTTTTTTTTCTTTTCTCTTCGAGCATGCTGGCAGACATGTCACCGCCCCGTTATAAAGGGGACGCTCATAGCATCCATCCATCCATCCATGGGAAGCTGGCGCTGAACGGCCGCGCGTGTCACGAAGCTCACGAATTCGTGTATGCATCCGAGTTCAATTGCATTTGTGCTTCTTGCAGGCTTTCACAGGTACAGGGGGATGGAAAGAAACGCGAACATAGCGGCGCGCTGTTTTCATCACGCTCTAACCGTGGTGACAATAAAAAGATGCTAGATGTTCTCTTATTGTGTCATGGATGAAGTCGTGTTCTCATCAATCATCCAGGCTATAACCACTTGAAAATAGATGCGAAACAGCAAAGAATGCAGATGCCGCATGTTCGCCTGTCTTTCCATCCCCGCTGTACGTATTCCGCAGGCAGTCTGTCAGGCCGTGCTGCCGGTTCGATACTTGCACTCGAGTTTGATAGTATTCGCGTTTTATTTTCTACTTCGGGCTATTTCAACCGCCCCAATGCCTTAGTATAGCATACTGTTGCGTTCCACTCTGCAAATGGAACTGAAAGAAATCACGATTGCCTTTTTTATTTCCCTTTATTGATAAAGAAAAAGATATCTCACAGGGTTCCTTATGCATTCATTTAAGACGACTGAAAGGCGAAAGCCATCTTCTTCTTTTTCTTCTAGTCAATGTATTGAACATACCCTGCTTCCCTCCGAGATATTTCTGCGTCTAACGTGGCTTTCTTACAGCCTCAAGGATGGGAGGCAGTGCAAGCTTTCTGCACATCAGCGGAGGCATGCACTGCCTCCGTGATCGGCCAATGCATTTTGACCAAGCGAAGATGTAATATGACGACGTCACGTTAGGCGACGTCACGACGATGTCACAAAATTGTATGATCTGTGACGTCATATGATGACGTCACCACGTAATTATTTTTTTGCATCACTCGTGCTGACGCCGCCGACGGTCAATTTTCCCGTTTGATGAGGCACCCAAGGCTTTCCCTTTCATACACTGTTCGGCTGTCGTTCCACGAATTTCCAGCTGCCGCTGGTGTTCGGTAGAGGTGGCTTCCAGTAATTATGCAGGATAATTGGTCTCATAATACATCTTCAAACTACACTAGAATATGCAGCCGTCGTTTACGACCCGAAGATTTCATAGAATATAAGAAGCAGCGGCTCAATAAGGATGCAGTAGCGCCACTCTTTGGAGACTACCCTTCACGTTTGTAGGCCAAGGTAACAATTGAACCAAGCATGGCAAGTATCCCTACACGTGACCGTGTTGCGTCCGAACAGTCAACCAATGCATGTAGTACCAGTAGCAGCGCTGCCTCGCGATCGCCGCCATGAGCATGCAGCGCTGACATTAGGTCCCAAAGCTGAATAATCGGAGCGTATGGACACTACATGCGCTACCGGCGAAACAACCGACAATCATTATGTACATTGTCACTGGAAGCACGTTAGTGACATTTCATGCTATTTAGAGCATGAACTCATGGCTTGCGTATAGTGTGCTACACCAGTAGACGGTAGCACGCATCAGGGAACTTTAAGCGCCCAAGCTTTCAGTATTAGCTCTTGGCAAATGCTGCTTTCGAAAATCGACTTTCAGACAGTCAATAACCGACTCTCAGTCAAGCGAACGTAACGGTGACAAAACAATTTTCCGTGCATCACTGGCATGTGCTCTCTGGAATCGGGCTAGCAGACGACGCGCGAGCGTCTCGATCAAATAGCCGAGAAAGACACATGCCTCCGAAATTGGCTGGTTGCCCAGAACGACAAGTGCTTCATGATTCCAGTTTACAAGTTTTCATTATGCTTTAAACAACGCGAATACAGCCGACAACTGAACCATATAGCAGCTTGGAATGCAGCCACGGCATTCGTTTCCGCGAGCGACGACGCGACGGCTGGTCTACTACGGTGGCGGCGCCCGGCGGCTAAAAGCCGCACGGTCGGTTCCCATTGCGCTCCGCTCCTTCGCCCAGGCACAGAAAAATAGAGGAGGCGCTGCAAATGCAACGTTCTCGCTTCGATACTCGGCAGGCTAATTAGTTGCTGCCCCTAAATGACACCGAATAACAGCCATGCATGCAACGTTATGCTTTGATTGCAAATGGTTTCGGATACCTTTAAATGTTTCGGTTACAAAGAGACAGTTATGATCCATTAATACGGAGTCGATGTCTAGCTGCTTTAGTCTACTCACCATGGTAGCTTCGCATGTAACGCGTCACGCTGATACGCTAGAGTACGCTGGTCCGATTCACGGCAACCGCATTTCTATACTGGCGAAATGCAAAGACTAATGTGTACTTACATTTGTTCGCACAATAAAGAATCCCAGGTGGCCAAAATTAATCCGGAGTGCCTCGCTATGGCGTGCCTCATAATCGTATAGTGGGTTTGACAATTATAACAAAGAACGTTTTTTTTATTGTCGTAATGCATATAAAAAATCCTATAAATTTAAGCTTGCGTGGTCATGAATATTCGGTTCTAAAGCTATTTATTCACGCAATACTTGTTCTGCAAAGCATCTTGCATCGGGAATGTACTCAGGACCGGGAGGCAATTTGGAATATTTCATATAGGATCAACGCGACTCATTATTCATGCAGCTCAATTTTTTTTTTCATTCGTTTTCGTCCCTTTATTATCTCTAACGAAAAAGCGACTTCCTGAAGGTACATAGTCAGAGCAAAGTTAAGAATGGGGCGACCAGCGCTGAAAATTTCAAACACTTTCGGACTCAACGTTTTCATCGAACGCTGATGCGATAAAAGGGCATTACATTAAAGTGGAGTTGGGCAAAAAATAAATGAAATTAAAATTAAAAAAAATATATCTATCCCCTGCCTGCGCCACCTAAGCATCGCAGGCCAGGGATAAAAGGGCAGTCGGAACGTCCGCATTGCACCAGATATCACACTAAGCAAAATTGAAGGTTTCCTCAAAAGTGCAATTTCCAGCATCCAACCCCTCCCAACTTCCGAAAAATTCTAACGTATTCGTTTAAAGCGTTCGTTATCAGTTCGAGAAGAGTCGGGATCAAGCACAAGTGCTAGACAAGCTTCAACGTGTCTACAGTTGGGCACTCAGATATGTCGCGTTTCATTACTGTAGAACATCTCCGCTCTGACCTTTTACCGATGCACAAAACCCGACTTAACACCTCAAAGAAAAAAAAAGAAAAAAGAAGGAAAACTTAACATTCTTTAATGCAGTTGCTGCCGACTGCGCAAGTAGGACGTACGTCGTAACTATTTCAGAATTTATCGCACCCACGAGATTGTTTGAGCGTTCGCCGCTCGCTTCGATATTGCAATTATTGGAAACAGGTATACTTGAATTTTTCAAGGATAGAAAACAGGAGAGAGGAGAAAGCCAGGGATGTTAACCAGTTTAGCATAACCGGTATGCTACCCTGCACAGGGGAAGTGGATGGGGGAGATAAAAAGAGTAAAGAAAGAGAGCGGAAGCACACACAAACGAACACAACGTCGCAGAACAGAGCGGCAGTCTTGTGTGGTATACGGCATCATTATGAGTCTACAGGCGCTCGTGCAAATCTGTTGTCCTTATAAATATTAACGATACCTTCGTTGCTTTAATTCTAGATGACGTTTCGGGATGACATTCGAGTATAGTTGCTAGCGACATCGGTCTGTTGTCAAGGCGAGCGAGAGCAATCGCGAGTGATCGTCTCTGTACAGCGTAGCTAGGAGAGTCGCCGACGATATGCTTTAAAGTCTCCTCGGTACCACAGATCTCGTAATGAGCGTTATCGGTCATCCCTATATGAAACAAAAATGGCTTTGTGAAAGCCACTCTTATCCATAACAGGCATAGCAGAGAGACCTCTCTTCGGCGTAGTTCATTTGGTATTTGAAACCGTAGCAACGCGTTCAGATACTTATGCCGGTAGTTTTGGCTACTTGTTGTATTCAGTATGGAGTGCGTAATGTCCTTTGCGATGATTCGAAGCCTGGCAGCAACACCAGACCTTGAAAGAGGTATAGCCTTGTCGCGTTCCAAAGCTGACCGAGCAGCATTATCGGCATGTTCGTTGCCTATCACGTCGTAGTGACTTGGCAACCAATGAAATGTCACTCGGTGTCCTTGCGACGCGTACACTCCGCATAAGGCCTAAGTAATTATGGCGTTACATTGGTTAACAAGATGTTGCGGGCGACATTATCGACCCTGGTTTCTGCATTTAGACTGACGTGTAATGCAAGGACGCTTGTGTGCCTAGAATTAAAGTATGATACTGACATTTGACGTCTCTCATAGCTCCAAAGGTGCCTTGGGATTTAGAGGAAGTGAACATGAAAGTAAAGGACCGCGTTCAAGCGCTCTTTATACCAATGGAAAATTTTTATAAGGCTCCGCAATATATCAGAACAAAATGAGCATGGCTGATGTGATATCTTCGGACAAGTGCCAGCTGATGCCTGCCAGGCAAGTTCACTCGGTCGACTATGAGCGGTGGCTGTATTACAAGTTTGGTGTGGTAACGTGACAGTTGTTGTAAATACGGACTACAGTTAGCAAGCTCACCGGACAAAAAATTGAAATTCTTTTTCTGACAGTACAACAGGCGGCATGCCGACGCAATTTATATTCAATCGAGTTACCACTTATTTATCGCCAACATTCTGAAAAATTACTCGCATACATCAAATAAGTCCGCCAACTACAAATTATGAAAAACATGGCTAGGTGCGTGTTTATAGAACAACGTTTAATAGATGCCCAACTTACGTCTCGGCCTATACGGTCAACTTTAAGAACCAGCCGCAAACGGCGTCATCAAATATTTCATGTTTGAATCCATTCGCAATCACGAATTTAGGGACGGAAAGGCCTCATTCCATAAATTCCTCACTAAATGTCTAACTAAAGGCCGTCACTCCATAAATGCGCATAACTATGGTACTATGCACAAAACCGAGTTGACTGTGCAAAAGCCATGAGTTCCACAAACAACGACAAAAAAAAAAGAAAAGCTCAGGCACGCGCGCGCGAGTAAACCTGACAATATTGCTGCAAACTGCATCGTTTTTCTTATTTAAGTGTGGAATGGGTTTTCCAGTTCACCGCGTGATTGCGAGAAGCCGTGAAGAATTTTTCCCAATGGACGCCGACACGTACGCGATGTTCTTGCAACATGGACGCCTGACGAAAGCTTGATATCGGAAACACTGCCTGCTTTCTTTGTTGGGATGCAGGTACGGCTGATCTAAATTGGATTTTCTCTTGCCACAATCCGAACAGGATATATCAACGAGGCAGGTTTTTTTCGCGTGCTTTTCCTTTATCTTTGCACTACTATCCAGTTGTCGTCGAACGCTTATGTACAGAAGAATCTCTATGTGCTTGAATATTTTTATAGAAAACGGGCAGTTTCTCTTTCTGTAATGTTAGAAGGGCAACTTACGATGCTCAGTTTCCTTGTATTCATGCAGGAATGTACGGATTTGGACCACGCTCAGCAATGTATCGCTGCTCGACTGCTGACCTGAAGGTCGCGGGATCAAATCCCGGCCGCGGCGGCCGGGATTGCTAGAAGCCCGTCTACTTAGATTTAGGTGCACGTTAAAGAACGCCAGGTGGCCGAAATTTCCGGTGCTCTTTACTACGGCGTCCCTCATAATAAAGTCTTGGTTTTGGGACGTAGAAGCGCCACAATTATTATAGCATTGTCTCGCTGACAATGAGTAATATTCGATACCACTGAGACGCGCCACGTTCTTGACTTTCCCGTTCGTTTCATATTCTGCGAACAAGGATCGTTGGTTTAATTGCGAAGTCACTTTCACGACATTTCGTTGGTAACTTTTCATTCCGCGGTCTTCATATAAAAAATAATGAGACAATATTCTTGGTAGGTGTTAGCGCAAAAACACTGCGGTGTTCGCAAAAAGCGCTGCGTTTATGTGCTCCTTTCTTTGTCCCCGTTTCTTGCGCTAAAGTTTACTAAGATGCTGAACCAACTCGCCCAACAAGCTACTCTTCTGAGACATTATTATGACGTGACATGGCATTACGGCCCATCGGTCAACTGGAAAGTATGACTCGTACGATGGAATTATCGAGGCAGTCGTCCCCAACTACTGATTCCAAGAATGATTGCAACAACGTTCCATGAATCTATACACATGCGGTGTTCTTCCTTTATAGTTCATTCTGCACTTAGTAACGCGACCCAGCTGAGTTGTTGCGAGGTTAAACGCTCCGAAACGTCAAACGTAGTGTCACGTTACAGGAAGTTACAGCCACCTGACCGGTAACTACATAATACGTGACTGCATAGGGGAAATTCAGCTTGCGTGAACCTAGTTCACAAGTGCAAAATAAAATAATTACACATTAAAAAGAAGATGAAGCATCCTGAAGGGAAACACCTGACTGTTCTCTTATGTAGCCTCGAGTTGTGTCCGACGTTTCATGATTTAACATTTTGCGCCCCAGTTCCCATTTCCCAATAGTTTCTGCCATCAGTTCCGGCACTAAACATGCGTTCCGAGTCAAACGAGATAAGAAGGACCGAGAGTTTACCAATGAAATACATACTCTCGTAACTAATCCTGTCATGTGTCACAATTCAATGCACAATGTTGAGAGGCGCGAGCCACAGTTGCACCTCCCATCCGGCGCTGTCAGTAGCGATCTAATTCCCAGAAGAGGAACTCCGGAGTTTTCAAAGCCGCAACGGCCTTGACCCAGAAGTGGGTACAACATGAAGCGCGAGTTGCGAAAAGAGAGAGCGACCAACCAACCACTCCGGCGACGCCGAGAGCAACCAAACCGTGTCGCACGAAACGCAGGACCACTCCAGGGCGCGATAATAAAACCGAAACAAGCCCGAAACTCTGAGCTTGAGAGTGAGACAGAGAGAGAGAGAGAAAACTGGGGCAAAAGCTGGTGTACACCGAACGGTGCTCCGTCTACGCTGAGTCTTTCGATAACTGGCAACTGCGGCGAGCGTGAGACGTTTTAATTCGGCTTGGTGAACCATTTTACAAGTTGGCGCACACTACGGGAGACGGGCGACAGCAGGTGCCGAGTTGGAGTGCCGGCGCCGCTTACCTGTTACAGGCGCCGATGAGGATGCCTGGCAAGCGCGGACCGGGCCAGCGGCTTCGGCGGCGAGGAGCGCCGACCGCGTCGCCTGTTGCATCTGTGTTATCCCCCCTTCGACGCTGGCTTCATGGCACGACGCCGGGGCCAGACACCGAAGCGCGCGCGCACGATTAGCGGGCTACCGTTGCCCAGGAGACGGCGCAGGCCGCCGCCGCGACGAGGCGCTGCCTTCGCTGCCTCTGATCAATACTGGAAGCACTCGCGGTGCGTCTCGAAGTTGAGTGCAGCGGGGTGAAACCTTTCAGGTCGCGCACAGACCAATCGCGAAAGAGGAAAGAATAACGAAAAGGAGTTACGATACCGAGTCCCGTTCTCGAGGTAGCTCAACTCGTACTCTTTCGGTCTCTACAAAAGAGGCGCAAGAAAAGTTGCGAGAGCCCGATGTACCGAGCATATTGCGCATCAGCACGGAACGAGAGACAGTGCAAAGTGAGCAAAGTGGTGCGGGGCACTACGCTGTCTCGCGGAAGAGTCCACCACCAGGCTCCTCTGTGCAGTTTCTCACGATTCGCTTTGCTGTGCAGAATTGATGAGCGAGAAGGAGTCGGAGGGTGCGACTTGGGGGGGGGGGGGGCACCGCGTCGTCGCTGCTGATGCTGGCTCCAATGTTAGGCTTTGGGCCAGCAGTCGGTTCACACGCACAACGAACAAAGGCGCGCGGCGCAGCTGTGCTACAGCAGGCGCCGTTTGTTTTGCGTGATAATTATTTCGTTGCGGATTAATATCATGATAAGGCACGCGTTGCCTATTTTTACCTTTACTGCCTTCTGAGAGTGTGGAAATATATCCGCAAAAGCTGAACACAGTAGCCAAAAAGTAACACAAGAAAGTAACGCGCACCTAAAGAATAAAGCACTTCAGTGAATTCATTTTATTTGTTCTGGAAAGGAATACCAGTTATCCGAGAGAGTTATTTCTGAAAGAATACAACCTAAAAACAATAAACGAACATCACACTTCATATAGGTGTTGCATAGCTAACTAAAAAGCCTGTTTCATTAGGAAAAGATTGAACATAACTGGCGCCCTAAAGGTGCCTTGCAACACTTTCTGAACATAGTAAACCTTCCCCAACTATTGTTAAGGCGCTTTTGAACCTATGAGCCAACCATTACTAACTGAAAGCAGCAGAGGCTGTATGATTTCGTCTGAAAAGGTGGGCAGTAGTCGCTTGCTCTCCACAATGTGATCACCAACTACGCCGCATGCAGGCGCGACAAGTATTGGCTGTTTTAGTTTACGAAACGCCGGCGGGAAATCCCGTAGGCCACGTGCCGTATCATGAATGTACCGCGGCTGCCACAGGGTAACAGCACGTGCTGGCGCCGCGGACGTTTGAACGAGGAGTCAATGAAAAGAAACGAGCAAGGTATGACGCACGGTGACGTAACTTTGCGAGGAACATCGCCCCCTTCTCAAACCCCACTGCGTAGCTTCCAGAATGCCCTTGGTAAGGTTCAGTAACAAAACTTGTTTAGTGCGAACGGTTGACTTTTCTGCTCTTCCTTCATTCCTTCCTATCTCTCTCTTTCACACACACACACACACACACACAGACACACACACACACACACACACACACACACACACACACACACACACACACACACACACACACACACACACACACACACACACACACACACACACACACACACACACACACACACACACACACCTTTAAATCGCAATCTACTAGGAAGTCCGCACTGGTTTCTCGGAAAGAAAGTCCCACAGTTGAAAAACTACCTCTGGTCTGGGATTCGAACGCAGGACCACCGTTTCTTCTGGACAGCCGCTGTACCATGTGTTGCTCCCCTGCAGGTGGCCAGATCGTATCGCGAAGGCAAATTATTCGAGTGATGAAAACCCAGAGAAATGAACATGGCGCATCAGCTGATCGGAAAGCCGCAAGGCGTGAAAATTTCAATGGAACGGAAGAATTTGACATCGACCCGGCTTTAGCGAAAGTGTCTATATTCACGCCTCAACAGCTCGGGGTCACGTGACCTAAGGAGAAACGTCACGGATTACGTCATTGCTAGAATGGCGCATCGCTGTCGACCATGGTTCTGGGAGTTGTTTTGCTGGCAAAGGAAAAATAAATAATAATATTAACAAGAAGAATAAGAAGAAGAAGCGAAAAGCTCACAGCGTCTCTTGTGCACTCAGCTAAGATGACTGGAAGGCGAAGGCCATCTTCTTTTTCTTCTCAGTCACTGTATTCATCCTGCCCAGCCACCTGCCGAAAGCTTTCTGCACATAAGGTGGTTTTCCACTCCCTCCGGGATCGGAGGCACCTTGCCTGGTTTTGCAACGCCTCCGTGATTGTCCCATCATTGACCAAGCTACGATGTCATGTGACGGTGTCATCATGTGACGTCACTGTGACGTCATAACGAGGTGACAAATTTTGCAATTTGTGACGTCATGATGACGTTATATGGTGCGTCGTCACGTGATGATTTTTTGCATCGCTCGTGTCGACGCCGCCAATGCGGGACGCCAGTCAATTTTCGCTCTTGATTGGGCATTTTAGGCTTTCGGCTTAATAGAGAGAACCTCGGAGCGGCGCGGCGCCGGTTACTGACTCCCCCTGTTATACGGACCAACTACAGACAATGGCAAAACAGGGATTTTTACGTAACGTCTGGCGAAGCATTGCGTCTCTTTCAAAGTGTACCGTGGATGTATGACGTCATACGGGTGGTTTATTGCTCATGTCACATGACCCCGAACAGTTAAAGTGCAAATACACTCTCCCGTTTTTATCATTCCTGGCAGTTTCATCGTTACTTAGAACTAACAGACAAGAAAGCCACGGAAATTATAGGAAATGTTCTAGGTAGTTTTATGATGTAAATCTGAAGAAAGTAAAGTGATTCGAAAAGATAACTTGCCGCCGGCAGGAACCGAACATGCGACTTCCGAATAACGCATCCGATGCTCTATCACTGAGCTACGGTGGCGGTCATATACATTTATATATATATATATATATATATATATATATATATATATATATATATATATATATATATATATATATATATATATATATATATATATATATATATATATATATATATATATATATATATATATATATATATATAATCATTTAAACTTAGGAGTGTTAGTCAGCGCCTCTAGTAGCCATGGCGGCGAGTGTGGAACACTCTTTTTCTACCTGATGGCGTCACGAAGCACATGATCTTTTACGAGCTGGCAGCTGACCAATAATCACTCGCATACTACCTGAAGGCATCCAGTCTGCCAGAACGAGACCCTCGCTACGAATGAACGAAAGGTCCCTGCCGGCAGCAAGTTATCTTTTCGTCCACTTTACTTTCTTCAGATTTACATCATAATTACCTCAGATAACATCCCCTATGCTTTCCGTGGCTTTCTTGTCTGTTACTTCCAACACATGTTGTGTCTAGCAAAAAACAAAACAAAAAAAGACAAGAAAAACGAGACATTAATATTCCTCTGCTTTCGTTCACTGGTATTTTGATGTTACAAACGTACTGGATCAACTCTGCTGCCGCGAATCTCTGAGTGAAGAGCGCAAAAGCATTCAAGCACAAAGTGCCACTTTGTGCCACTTACGTTGCCGTCAGCATGAACGTGCTAAATCTGTATTTTTCTTTTTTTTTTGCTCTTGCGGGACTATTCGTTTGATTTTATAGCTTTGTTTTCGCATCGTTTTCTTTACGTTGGGTACTGTTTCTTTCTAATAAAGGTCGTCCCCCTTAGATGTAAAATATAAACAAGTTCTTGCGTTAGACGTGCGTATCTTGTATAATAAAGAAACGAACAGCGCGGGCTTCCAGTACGACCAAATTACCGACCCCGCGTGCTTTATTTCGCGACAGAAAGCCGAGAGGCATTCACTTTAACAATGAACGACTACGTAGGCGAGCTGTACAAGCGAATGTGTACGTGGGTACGTGGGTGTTAATGATCTTTGAAGTTGTGTTGCACGTCAACGCCGACGCCAACATGCCACATCCGCTGTACAATTACTAAAAAGCCGCCAAAAGGTTTAGTAAAACACGTTTGAATTATAATCTCTCATACAGCTCGCGCAATCAAGTATCCAATTCCACTTTGGTTTCGCCAGATTAAGCAGAGAGCGTTGGCGTAATAATTTCTGCACTACCACTGATCTACCATTGACTTAGAGCTCTTTAACCATACTTGGTCTTTGCGCCAGAAAACACCGTACTCACAATCAAAGCGTAAAGCTAAGGCACGGAATTACTCGAGGTCGCTGCCTTTTGCCCGGCTTTTTGATCGCGTGTTCTTCAGAGCGGCAATGCATGGTGAGCCTGACTTTTCGGTTAAAGTACAAAATACAGAGCAACGAAGGCCGATGAAAAAGCCCGTCGTGGGTAGCTGCATGCTATAGTGCGTCAGGGGTTAAGCGCGGGTGCGGAAAAACATAAAACAGTGAAAAGTTGAGAGGAATGAAACAAGTTATTATAGCATGTCAAACCTACCGCTCAAGAGCAAAAGGAAGAAAATTAGAAGCGGCAAATGTCAAAGCGTGTCACGTATGCACGGCTGCCGTTCGCTACTGTTCGCGCGTGGTCGCGCTTTAATAACGGGGGTATGCCGTAACAGATTCATGTAGGCTGTTGAAGGACTCTTTTATGGCAGGCTTTGTGACGGGAACAACTGATGAGCCATAGAAACGGAAACCACTCAGAGAGAGGGAGAGAGAACGAAAGAGAGGGCGAAAAAGGAGCAAAGTAGAGAGAGACAATGTTGAAAAGCCGGCAGGTAAGCCAAGCATGTGCTCGGTTGACTACCCTACGCATAAGGATGGGAAAAAGGAGAATATTAGATAGATCAGGTTCCTACAAAAACCCCAGCAAACTCTGGGAATTCCTTCGGCTCTGAACTCACTTTACTGCGACAGCCGAAGAGTTTGCGTCTTCATGTGTTTCAGTCCAGTTCAGTTCAGTTTATCACCTTAAAGTTTGAACTGTTATGGTTCAGGTGCATCGCTTTTCTTTTTATTTTTCTTGTCCTCGTATAATTACGTGCACATAGCGCGACATTGCATTCTACTCTAGTTTGTGATGCGAGCTATTTATGAAAAAAGAGTGCTGATGTAACTTTCTTACACGCGTGAGAAGAAGCAAAGGAGGAAAAAAAGGGAAGGGAAGTCAACTACTGGACATTGTATACTTTGCAACGAGCGGAAGCCCGCCTCAATGGTCTAGTGGTTATGGCGCAAAACTGCTGACCCGAAGGTCGCGGGATCGAATTCCGGCCGTGGCGGCTGCATTTTCGATGGAGGCAGAATGCTAGATGCCCGTGTGCTTCGATCTAGGCATGCATTAAAGAAAATGGCTAAAATTTCCGGAGCTCTCCACTATGGCGTCCCTCGTAGTCATATCCTGGTTTTGGGACGTAAAATCGCAACCATTATTGAATGCGAAGCATTTCTTAGCGAACCTTTGGCACTTTGAGCGTTTCTATCTATCTATCTATCTATCTATCTATCTATCTATCTATCTATCTATCTATCTATCTATCTATCTATCTATCTATCTATCTATCTATCTATCTATCTATCTATCTATCTATCTATCTATCTATCTATCTATCTATCTATCTATCTATCTATCTATCTATCTATCTATCTATCGATCTATCTATCTAGCCGCCTACGTCTGGGTGCTCTCGTGATCGACTCCTTTACTTGGTGTAGACCTAAATTTGCCTGAGAGGGTGAGAGAATTTGACGAATATGACTTTCGGGACATGACGTGAATAACGCGAAAATCATGTCGCGTACGTCGTCAAACCCTTCACTCAAGACACGTCTGGCACATAACCCGCTTATCATGGGCCGCGGTATACGGGTATGCGCCACAGGTGATTGACAGTTTATATCTACCGACGTACGGCGAGAACAGCCATTGGTAATTAAATGCCTAATATGTTGTGCAACGTTAAGTGATCGTGACAAATCATGTCCATTTGTCTCTCAAACAATGCTCTCTCATCGCGGTACGCGGAGCAGTCCAGTAATACGTGCTCCACTGCTTCTATGCTGCCACAGTTATCACAGCAGGGACTAGTGGTGCGCCCTATGCGGTACAAATAACTGTTCGTGTATGCCACGTTCAGTCGAAGACGATGGTAAAGCGTCTCAAGTTGGCCTTCTAAATAGCGTTCAGTCGAAGACGATGGTACAGCGTATCAAGTTGGTCCTTCTAAACAACGACAGGTTTTGCAGTCCCTGTTTAATTACCTGTCGAAAATTGGCCTAGTAGGAAAGCTTTAACGACTGCATGCTTATTTCATACAGCAAAGGCTTCAGTTACCTGACACACTCATTGTAAATATTTCTTTCAGGTTCACTTGCGCATTTCATTTTTTGTATTCTTTCATTTTATTATTATTTCCTTCCCTCTCTTCTTTAGTCTGTCAAGCCCATTCTCCATCCCTACACAGAGTAGCATGCCAGCGGTATACAGACGCCGGCAAAAATCTCTGTTTTTCTAATAAAGAGTCTCTCTCTCTCTCTCTCTCTCTCTCTCTCTCTAATTAAATGCGAGAGCGTTAATAAAAGCCGACATCGGCAGCGTTGACCCGACGAATGGAAAGAATAAACATTAGGATCCAGCAGGAATCAAACCAAAGCATTCTGCGTGGCAATCAGGTACTCTACCACAGAGCTACGCCAGGGCTATAAACTGGTTTGAAAAACAGCCTATGCAGGCGTAATGTCGGTGCAACGTCAATTGTGGTTGTGGTGCTAACAATCTGATTTTACAAGATTGCAATGAGCACTACATATGTACTTCTATGATACAGGCGTCATAGCAGATTAACATCTGTGGTTCAGGTGTTGGCTCCGCTTTTATAGAAGTTCAATAAACATTACATTTGTATTTCTATGATTCAACAAGCTATATTAAAGCAATGCTCGACCCCAGATGAATACATTAACGAAAATTACGTATTATATTCACATGATTGCACCACAAAGTGCACTTAGTTTCGATAATAGTGACGTGAGGGCTGATCAGTCTAGGACGAACACGATACACTGGTCATGACATTAATAACTCAAAATGTATGTCACGTACTTCATGAAACCCTTTTCATCAGCCACGTGCGGCACGTGCCCGCTTACCAAAGTTCATGTTATACGGGTATGCGCCACAGGTGATTCACAGTATCGATGAACACAGTAATGGCGCGTTCACACTGAGACATTCGGCGGCGAGAGCGCATGGAATCCGCTTCGGCGGCAGCGAGATCCGCCGGAAAATCCCGTTCCGCGTCGACCGGTCCTGGACCGATTTTTGCGGCAGCTGCCGCCGGATTCCCTCACCGCGAACCAATTGGAACGCGAGTAGAACATTCGAAAAATGGCGGCGTGCTTGTGATATTGCAGTCGTCGAAACCTGCAGCAACAGCGAAGTCTTTCGTAATCATCCTGTAGCTCTCGACAAGTGCCAAGTGTTGTCGCGATTATCATCTTTGCAATACACCATCGCGATCTCGCAAAACGGGTATAGCATTATCTCGGCTCGACCAAGCTTCTCGCGTCTTGCAAATCAGGACGAACCAACCACAACTGCTTGCGTCGTTTCTTGTTCGGCGAACGCATGTTTCTGCTCGTCAGACATCGCCAGAAAGTTGCTTTCCAGCAGGCCGAGCAGTTCGACGACCCTGCTCCTGTTTATGCGCTTCGCCATAACGAAACGCGTACACAACGCAAAGCGCGTCGATGCCAGCGTTCCTTCGCGTGAAGGGACGATGACAACTAGGCGCCCTAGTTTCGGCGGTGCGGTTGCTAAGCGGTGTGAACAATGTTGAATTTCGGCGGCGCGCGAATTCCGGTCGCTGTGGCCGGCGGATTCCCCAGTGTGAATGAGCCATAACAGCGTGACGCGTGTGTGCGTTAACCACCATCACGGACGAATACAACACTTGAGCCTACCACTGCTGGTGCTGGTAGCGCGCTTGTTAGTCGTGGCGTCGTTACGCCACTATGAAATCCACTTCTACACCCTTGCGTCGTTTCTAGATATGTCAGTGCGTATAAAATTTGTAAATATATTTGCTGAGTACTACACCCATCTGACTGATGCTAAATACATGATTATGAGTGGCTGATGTGGTGATGCTGACATAGAAAGCTTCCTTATGCATGCTTCGCATATCATTGATTCCCGCGGTACGTGGAATCTGCCCTTTTTTTATTAATATTTTGCTACGCGTCGAAAAGAGGAAGTAACCAAGGAGTTAAACAGAAGGCAACAGTATACGAAAAGAGGGTGAGATAATCGTATCAATATCCTAAGCCTCTACGGAAGCTTCTTGAAGCATCATATGGAGTACCTAACTTTTTCTGTACCCCCACACTCTCCCAATACGTGCAGCGTTACTATGACAGAAGATTTCACTTTACACTATAATAGCTTGGAAACACCCGCCTACACACTCGATATACGTGTATAATGAAGTTAAACGTCGGAAACAGTTCAGCACCTTGGTAGTCACCAAAGACATGATTAGTTGATGTATTACGTGTTGCTAAAAGAATCGCGTGCACAGTCAATAAAATTATTCGTTCCCATTCAGAATTCTTTGAAGGCAACTTTATTAGGCAATTCGCGCACACAAAGAAACACGATGACTTGCTGTCTCTATGATGAAGGTGTCGACGGGAAACGTGCTTCGAGTACTACTGCGCATGTAGCAATTGGCCACATTCGGCTTCCACACTAGCCTCGTTCGGGGCTACTGTAAATTCAATTATGGAAATATAAATTGAAGAAGGGTGATGGTGGTGAAGAATATTAAGTGGGTTCCAATACAACTTTGTTGTTCGTGCTTCAAATGACTGCTGTGCGAGAGAATGCACAGTGTAACGAATGCAACGGGCTTCGGCTGTCTCGACGTTGTACACGGTCGTACAATATCCTTGTAATTTTAAGTGAAGCAGGAGGAATGAACACAGTCACAAAACGACATTTTATTTATTATTATCTGGGATTTAACGTCCCCCGCCAAAAAACGACATTTGTTCAGGACATAATCTAAAGAAAGCCCCGAGAGGTAGCGCAATTGCACACCTACTCACGTTACACGTGAAGTCTACCGACGTGACACGTCGCCTGCATTTGAAATAATGTTTGCGACTACAAGATAGAGAGCAAAGCAAAAAGGCAGACATGTTAACCAGAAATAAGGATCCTGGCTGATAACCAACACTGAGGAACGGGGATCGTGTAGGTTAAAAGAGAGTAGAAAGAGAGAAGAAAGAAGCAAGGGGTACCGACGCACCAACACAGCTTGTCACTATTGCCACAGACTTTAACTGCATTGTCGCTTTTCTGTCGCAACGAACACCAATTCAGGCTACTGGAAACTGTACGGTATGAGGGCCGCGACATGCAAGCATGTTTCATGCCTCGTCATTGTTTTCTATCACTGCGTGTTTTCTAATTAATCATCAGCATCAGCATTACCACTCCACCTCCAGGCCATCATCAACAACATCAGCCCATTTTTATGTCCATAGCCAGACGAAGGCTTCTGTCAATATTATCCAATTTACTCCGGCTTGCGTATTTGACTGCACCTTTTGAGTGCAAGATTCATAGTTTAATCACCTCGCCAACCTTCGTAACTTGCTTGGCTGCTCTTCCCATCCGCTGGTAACCATTCTGTCGCTCTAGCCGACCACCGTTTTAAAGCGAAAGCAGTTGAGATCGCAAAAAGGGCCGTTTTCGGCACCGTAGTTGTTTGCCGCCGCCGCCGCCGGTGTCCGTAACCACTATCGCGCTAAATAAAAAAAAAGAAATAAGAAAACACATCCAGGATCGAACGAGGTTCGAACCTGTGCCCTCTGCGTGGTCTGAGGTACTACGTCAGAGCCATGCCGGTGCTTGAAACTGCTATGGAAAAAGACCCTATACAGGCTTCATGTCGGGAAGGAACCAGATCGGCATATGTAATGTAGTGCGGTATAAGAGTAAAATAACAACCAGGACTCACAGAACGCGAATTCTGTAACCAGGTGCCACACAAAGCGAATTGCGCAACGAGTGGGTTGTTGAATGCTTCCAACGCATTACAAAAGACTCCGCCATAATTATTCATCCTCATCTACCACAGCATCAACAAAGTGGGCATAATGTCTTATGTACAAGTGTTTAGCGGGTACCACGGTTCTCCGCAGAATGACGAAACATTGCATAGTGGTTGCTTCCCTACTTCACAAAAATTATGATTTATAGCGTAGTGGGTTCCTCGCAAGTGCACTTCTATTGGTTGCCAAGGGAGCCCATGAGGCTCCCTTGATCCATTTCCTCAGTGCCTCAATAAAGCTAATTCCCTCTCTCTCTCTTTCTCACGCTAGCGTATGGCATTAAGCGTGTTTGGAGAAGTCAAATAACGGCCTGGCGTCACACCGTGCGAATTACGCGACTGGTGGGTCGTTAAGAGCTTCCAACCCATTACAAAGGGCGGAGCCATAATTCTTCATCGTCATCAACCGCCGTATCAACAAAGTGCACATAATGCCTTACAGGTGGTACCTCGCTTCTCCTCAGAATTACGAATAATGTCGTGGTGGATGCTTCACAACTTCACAAAAATTATAATTTCTGGCGTAGTGGGTACGTTGGTAGTGTGTACTTGTATTATTGGCCACAAGAGACTTTATAAGGGGCACTAGGAATGCCGCCCTTCCAGCTTTCGCTGTGACTGTGCGGCACTTTACGTGCAGGCCTGGCGTTTTTTCTGTCCTAGTTACTACATCTCCTGTCGAATTTTATTTTTGTCTCTTAGCGTACACTAGAACATCACCTACGACTAATTGTCATCTGATCCACTTTGCTGCCTTCATGCCTCTTCTTGTTACGCAAGATGTATGTACAACATAACTAGCCCAGTAACAGGCATGTCTCTGGTTGCTCTTGTGAAAGGCTCTAACGCACTTGACCTTAAGATTCCTAACTTTTAGCTGTTTTCTACCTGCTCTAACGAACATGTTGGAACTGCGCGATCTTCCACATACGACGCTCACCCATTTTCTTGGGTCCGAAAGATCGATCTTCAACTACACGCAAAGTACACGGAACAGTTGCGCAGATAAAGAACACAACTGTTGCTTCTCCGTTGTATTTTTGCTCTCTGATGCGTTGTGCCTTACGTCTTCCATTTTATATGTACCTTATTTTTCCATAGTGAAAACAACTGGGCGGGCTTTCATTTAGAAGACTCTTTGAATCTGCTTGTTTCCTTGAAGCAACAACTGCAATGACACGGGAGACTAATTTGTTTATCCTTGATTGAGTATAATATTCTTACAGGCTGACCAATAACTGCACGTGTAATCATGTTTGGCACCTCTGTTCAGCTAAGGATAGATCCACCGTGCTAATGTGGAATAGTCGTGCTAAGAGTAGTATATAAGTCAATGCGGTCATTCTAATTTAAGAAATTTCTTTTAAAACTACCCGGTTCTTGGCCAGTCCACCAGTGCGGGTGTGTGCCACGAATACAAGGATCTACTCTAGTACACTCTACTCTACTCTAATGGCCGGATATGTCAGTGTCCTAAATTATAAGATAGAAATTTAGATAACCAAAGTGTGAGATTGGACATATTTTTTCCCACATCCGCATCTTACGCGGGATGATCAAAGGCTTCTTCCCCTCGAATAGCTTTTATGCTTAAGCTCATTTCTGAGGATCCCATCTTGGAGAAGCTTTATTAGGAGTCGGAACATAGCTCAAGGCTCTTGACGCTCTCTTGAGATTACTTTCAGAAATATAATCCCAGTCTATATGTAACCGGGCAGTCCGTTCTCCTATTTGCATCTCGATCCATTTGTTATCGCAACGTCCTTCTCAAAAATACCTGTTCACAAAAAGAGCTTCCGTACCTTTGATTTAATACCCCTCCATGTTCACAGCGGATAAGGTTTTATACATGGCCGCCACTCTAGCGCTGCCCCACGCTCCCAGGGGTACGTTATTGAAGCTAACGATACATCAGAGATGTCTTTTACAAAGCCCTTCACATTCTAGTGGAGAGGTCATCTTTTATTGCGATATCAATTATATGGACAGTTTCGACTGTTTTTTGCCGTCGCCGTCGCCGTCATGTCGTTTCGGTATGAAATCCAAATTGATAGGATCCCCCCGCGCATTGTACGTTCTACCGCGGGTAAAAGCGCGCGAGCGGGGGAGACGAACGCGGCCGAAGCAGAGTTCAAACGAGCCGGCCCATTTCCGTCGCTCGGAGGGTGCATGCGATAACATCAGCCCGCTCTGGAGGCCTGCCGTCGAAGCAGACAGGAAACGCCCCGCCCGTCTTTAACTATCCTTAAAAGACGCGAAGACGCGAGGGGGGGGGGGGTAGTGTCGCGCGAGGCGCAACCTCGAGCTTTGAATCTAAGAGCGCGGTCGCGATCGCTGGCGCGCGCGCTATCTCGAAAGCCATCACAGCGGGCGACTCGTATACCCTTCTACCTGCTGCGCTCAACAGACAGGCTACTAAGATTAGGGGTGCACAACACCCTGGAAGAACTACGGGAGGCTCACCTGGTGATGCAGCACGCTAGGCTTTCGACAACGGAAACTGGCAGGGATATATTGGAAAGGATTGGCGTTGGCGCCGAGGCTCCCGCTGGTGACACTAAAACTCAGGTGCGGCGAGAATTACACAAGGCCTTGTACATAAAGCCTTTGCCCAAGAACATGCATCCGATCCACCATGAGGGACGCAGGCAGGCAAGAGCCAGGAATTTACATGTTCAATATGGGGAGTACAAATCGGCAGTCTATACAGACGTCGCGGAATATAAGGACAAGGACGCATTTGCGATTGTGGTGGTGGACAGGCGGGGACGCTTAGTCGCCTCTGGATCAGTCAAAACCCGCTCCTCAGAAACTGCTGAAGAAGCGGCAATAGCGCTAGCTATCACTAATTCTCAGTCTGACCTGATTCTCAGTGATTCAAAAACAGCCATTCGAAATCTGGCGAGGGGCAGAATATCGGTCACCGCCGCACGACTACTGCACCGAGCCGCGGGGCAAGAAATTCGGGAAATAGAACTTGTCTGGGTACCAGCACACTCTGGAAACCCTGGGAACGAGGCGGCTCACCTGAATGCTCGAGGTTTCGTCAGCCGGGCAGGTGAGCCGCCCATTCCGGGGAGATCCGCGAGAGATGGGCTGGTGTCCTTTCACGACATCACCAATCATTATAAACTAGAGCGTAGGCTTTATCCGCCCCCGCACAAGCGGTTGACCAAGGCGCAGGAATGCGTCTGGAGAAAACTGCAGACGCGATCTTTTCCCAACCCATACGTGTTGAGCAAAATATACCCGGAGGAGATTAAGCCACAATGCAAATGGTGCCAGGCAGTGGCAAGTTATGACCATATACTGTGGGAATGTAGCATGGTGCCGCCACCGGCGGATATTATGCGTGATCCCTCTCTCGAGCAGTGGGAGGCCGTGTTGACCAGCTCAGACCCAGTCGTCCAGATAAGGGTCGTGGAGTGGGCCACACAGGTCGCCGTCAACCTTGGGTTGATGGCCATCTAACACGGAATCGTCCCCAACTGTTTTCTGACGAAATAAAGTTTTTCCATCCATGCTGCGCTCTCAACGCGAAGTGACTATGCGGAGAGCAGCTCTCCCTGGAGCGGCCGTATTCTCTTACACCAGCGTTCTGTAGTTACTTGAGATCGGATACAAAACAGTTAGCTGGCAGCCTCACTTCGTGTAACACTACAATTTGTTGCTATCGCATTCATTGCTTCGCCCTTGCGGTGAAACTGTGACTTTTTTTTTAATGGAAGATAAATTCTGCCACGTAGAACTATCCTGTAGCTGATGCTTGGTTCAGAGCTCGTGCCTGTCAGTCGACGCCGACGTTTCTACATTCCTCTAATCGTTCTAGCTCTTCTGACGTCTTTTATTTGAAGGCGACCCTGATTGTAGGTTACTTTACGGCGCGTCTTCTTAATGATAAGAACAACGTATTGTAATGTGTTGACATGCAGCTGTTAAGAGACAGCTCCCAAGCGTTTCGTAAATTCAAGTCGATGGAAGGATGCACAATAGGGCTCTTGCACTCTTGTGCATGAGACTTTGTAGGCGGAGGCCGCAGGATATCCAAGACGGCGAAGTTACCAGTGCACATCCTTCAGTTTCGAAGGAGGGGTAGCGGCACATGAGCCGTTAAATCGCCTTCTCACTGCCTCATAAGTTGCAAGCCGCACTTTTGGCCATTCCTGTAAGGAAAGAATATGCACTCGCATTTGTCACGCCACGGGAGACTTCATGTCGGTGGTGGACGAATCCAAGTTACTGCACGCAGTGCGCACAACACCCGCATTGCATATGCAGTGTGTGCGTGTGACCACTTTAACCCCCTTTTGCTAAACGTGGGATTAATTTTCGTTAATGTTTTGATTGCCTTTAAAAGGAAGGGATAACGTTCTGCTAAAAGTGCGTAGTATTGGGTCTATTCCTGATCGATTGCATAACCTTATTTAATCGTTATGACCACTAGTAATTATTACAATGCACTGCCACAGTGCAGGAGTTTTGCGTTCAATTTGATATAAACTGCGGTTTTGCCTACACGCGTTGCATGTCTTTAGCGTTAAACTCCGCGAGAAAAGATATGCGATGATGGTTTCACTGCAGTGACTAGTGCACTTTTTTATCAGTACCTCTATAGCAACTGCAGGCCTGGAATCTCCCCTGGAATATTGTATCTCACTGTTGTTTGTTGCATTTATTGTAATGTATTGGCAATCGCTAAACACAATTTTATCTACGTTTAGGAGGGGCGGGAGGGGGCACATGCTTACAGTGGTCTGTTGTGTACTTGCTTTTAAACTAACCTTGTTACCAATGCAGCAAATGTGAAGTACTCAACACATTATGGTTTAAAAACATATTTCTTCGAAAGCGACAAGGCATAAACCTGCTGTTAGTCTCCCACGTGCAGCTTCATAAAATGCTGAACTAACCTCACCTGCGAACCACAACGCCTTCTTAGTATAGGACGAGAACAATGCCCGAGTGGTCTCCTTTGTGTGCAAGATAGGACTGGCGGGAAACCCTAGGAAGTAAGATCCTGGCGGCGCCATTCATTTCGGGCCCGCACCTTCTCTCGCGCGTCTTGATTTAATCCCCAAGCGGTTCTCTCTCGGAGTAGTATGAATGGGAAGAGGCAAAAGCAGGTGGCGAGAAGACGGTGTCGTCCAACACCGCGCACGAGTCAACCGAAGCTAATTTCCATGGTAATAGGTGTGTGCAGCGCGAGTACGCAGAGAGCTCTTTCGGGAACAATTGGGAGAGAATCGCGCTCCACTTTCTCCAGGAGATGGTTCTCTGGAATGGCCACAGGGCAGCGCCGCAAGGAGAGACTTGGCGGCAAATTGTATAGCAGCGGAGTTCAAGGCTCGACTTGCAAAGATGTACTAACTATGTGAAAGTACACGCGTTGTCGAGGACAAAAAGAGATGGTATTGCACCATCGCGTAATTATGGAGTGCCTAATTTGGCGAAGACGAATCTAGGACACGTGTTACCCGAGGCGTTCTTAATTAGTTTGAATATACCATTGGATTTAGGAGAGGGCCTGGGGATTACTAAGCAGTGCCGCCAGGAAATTGGAATGTCGTACGCAAAGGAAGGCTAGCAACTAACTCCTTTAGCATCCGATCAGGCGTAACTCAACAAAGCGCCGGCGTACGGAAACGCGGTCGCTGCAGCGAGCAAACGAACTTCTTGCTGTCTATCGCTTGAACGCAAAATGAGCGGTGAGAACGCACTACGTACAAAGGTATGCGCTATCCACTGGTCGGCGGTCGCGCCCGACCGCTCAAGGTACGCAGTTCCTGCCGGACCCACGCGGACTCCACTCCGGGAATTCCGCGTGCCTTTCGCGCGACAGACTATGGCCAGCGCGGTTCCTCTCCGCTTGAACCGCGATCGTCGGCTGCCTTCGGGCGATTTCCCTTGCACATACAATATACGAAGCTCAGGGTGATATCGCCCTGCGCGTCATACGTTCTGTGCGCGTGTGAAATGTATACACGCGTCCTGTAGAAATAAGAATTTTCAGTAAACAACAGACAAACACGGAAACACCGCTTTACCCATCTGTTCTTTCGTTGTTCCTGAACTCCCGTGCCCCGGAAACCAAGAGTGCAGATAGTTGACCACTGCACTCATCAATACCTAAACGTCTTACGGCCGTGTTTGCCTCTTTCTGTTATGATGCCCGACAAAACCAGATTTTCTTCACGCGTAGTCGAGAATTACTTCGCTCAGATACAAAGCCCTCATTGTGATCACCACGCAAGGTTAAAAGCTGTAGTGTGCTCACTCCAATCTTCGGTGTATTCTCGCATGATGTGTTCTCCTGTGGGTCGTTTATTCGCGCTACATTAACGAGGTGTCTGGTCAGCCGGCGAGTACGTCGCCTTCGCGAGAACTACATTTTCTGCAGTAACAAAATGACTCGAGGTTCCGTGCGCTTAATTGTGCGAATTTCAAGACAACGATAATAAAGCCTTAGGAACGTGCAAAATAATCTAGAAATTTATAGCTCGCTGCGTACGGATCGTTACAGAGCTGTAGAACTTGTAAGGCTGGCCCGAGTTAATTAACTTATTAACAGCGCCGTGTGTATCTCTTCTTCCTTCGTCTTGTGTTTAAGTAAGCGCTGTTTTACATTTTTACCATGGAACCTCACCAACTCGCCCAACTTGCGTGTCTTCTTCAGTTAATTAACTTTACTCGCCGTTCAGGTATCGGGAACCATTGCGAAAGATAGCTTGAGTGAAGCTAGGATATTGGCGGTAGACATAACGAAAGCTTTACGTGAGCTAGAGGCGTAAAACACAAACTTAAGAATTCGTTTTGTAGGTGATACGAAGGCACCGTTAATTTGGCACAAAAGTAAATATTATTTAGCAGGATGTCTGAAAAACGTATCTCTCTAGTTAAACTTTTCTCGTTACTGAAGTAACACCAAACGTGCAAATGAAAGGTTGCGATTCTTTCAGGATCTTGCGCTTAGTGAAATGCTGCCTTGTTGTTCAGAGAGAGAGAGAGAGAGAAAACAACTTTAAGAAAACGCCTGCAGAGACGATGAGACTCCCTCCACGTAGGGAAGACGAGCTTTCATTTACAAACGTGTAATTCGAAAAAGAAACTCAGCCAGTTCCATGCAGTGAAAAGCGTCGGAGAGCTAAGGTGTAAGCGCGCGATTGCATGTGAGGGTAGGCTAAGACAGCTTAGTCTCATTTCGAGCATCATCATCGTCATCATCATCATCATTTAGTTTTATTTACTTATTGGACCCCCCACCCCGTTGGTCATGTGACCTGCGTGACTACTGACAGAGATGTATTTTAGGATTGCCATTTTTTGGGCTTGTTGGTATACTGAATTAGAAACCATCTTCAGCGCTAGCAGACAAGAACGAAGGAGAGACGACACCACAATGCGCTAACTTCAACACTTTTATTTCCAGGAAACAGCGATCTATTTATCCATGCACAGTGCGCCACCTCATTCTACACTCTAGCCAACCAGAAAGGCCCTCTCCCTATCCAAAAGGTCAATTGATGGTGCACTCACACACGTGTCACTATTGCGAGGGTAGCTTGGGGTTCAATAATCTCCCGCACGCCTTTATCTTTGTGCTTCGCCAGAACAGTGCATGAAGCATACAATGGTGCGCAACCGCACTCCAAACAATGCACAGACAAATGACTGTAATTATTCTTGTTAGTAACGTTTAACCTATGCTCGCGTAGTCGGTCGTTAAGGCATCTTCCCGTCTGACCTATATACTTATTTCCACAGGTCAAAGGGAGCTCGTATACTACCTCTTGTACACAGTCCACGAGGGGATCACGATGGTTTTTGGAACATCCTACAGCTGGCTTACGGTGCGGGTCTGTTAGTCGACATTACCTGCCCAGTTTTTCTGGCGCAGAAAACACTACTTTAATTTCCACACGACTAGCCATTCTCTTCAGGTTGTGCGCCGTTCTGTGCAGATAGGGCACTACTGCCACTCTGCTCTTACTCTTCGCCTGTGCGTCCGGGGGGTTAACGTCCAAGCGGCATCTTTTTAGAAGACTCTCGGCAACAGACACCTGTACCGACTCCGGAAAACCCGCTGCCGATAAATTTTTTGACTGATTCATTAGACTTTCATGAATCTTATGGTGGCAGGACTTTTTAAGTGCATTTCCAAAACACAGATTAGCAATACTCCTCTTAACGAGCTTCGAGTGAGCGGACTTGTACGGCAACAGGGGTTTATTGGCTCTGGGTTTATATTCCCAACACGTGTGCTGATACGAGAATTGAAGCTCAATGTCCAAAAACCGCAGCACCTTATCAGACGGCTCTTCAACTGTTAGAATAAGTGGGCTAAAGCTACCAGAAAAAAACCTTTTTGAGCTCATCTACTGATACGTGTGCATTCGGCTCGTACATGACGAGGTAGTTGTCCGCGTACCTGAAAACTGTGACCACCCTTTGCTCCGACAGGACGCGTGCCAGATTCCTGTTATGGTGGGCTAAAAAAATATCGCTTAGTATCGGCGCCAAACAGGAGCCGATAGAGACTCCCTGCTTCTGAAGGAAAACTTTCCCATTCCAAGTGGCGAAAGTCGAACGAAGGTAGCAACGAAGCAAATCCAAAAAGCATTGAACTGATATCCCTGCCGAATTCTGAAAAGGCACCGCGCCATAGTCATCAATGCACTCTTCTACGCATGCTATTAGTTTGTTTTGAGGCAAGGAATAATACAGGTCCTTTATGTCACAGGAGCAAGCCAACAAGCTTTTGTCTGCGTTATCCTTCAGGAAATATACGATCTCCTCGGAACGTTTTACCAAAAAAACGCCAGGCCTGCGCTGAAACCGCAGCACAGTCACAGCGAAAGCTGGAAGAGCGGCGTTTCTAAAGCACCGTTGTAAGCTCTCTTGGGGCTACTAATACAAGTACACTAGAAAGGTACCCACTACGCCATAAATCGCAATTTTGGTGAATTCGGAAGCACCTACTAAGCCATTATCCGTCATTCTGCGGAGAAGCGAGGCACCAGCTACACGTCTGTAAGCATTATGTGCACTTTGTTGACGCGACGACTGATGACGATGAAGAATTATGGCTCAACCCTTTGTAATGGGTTGGAAGCTTTAAACGGCCCACCAGCTATGTAATTTGCATTAGGTGACGCCCGGTCGCTATGTCCCTCTCCCGCCACGCTGTATAGCATACGTTGACGTGGGAGAGAGAGGTGAGGGGGGGGGGGGCGAGGAACTTTACTGAGACCCCATGGAAATGGATCATGCGCTTATGGGCTTCCTTGGCAACTAATACAAGTGCACTTGCGAGAAACCCACTATGCTGTGAATCATTATAATTTTTGAGAAGTAGGAAAGTAGGCATTATGTCATTTTTCGTCATTCTACGGAGAGCCGTGGTACCTGCTAAACGCATGTAAGGCATTATGCGCACTTTGTTGATGCTGTGCCTGATGACTTTGAAGAATTATGGCGGAGCCCTTTGTAATGGGTTGGAAGCACTGAACAACCTTCTCGTTGAGCAATTCGCATTGTGTGACGCCTGATTACAGAATTCGCGTTGTGCTACGCTTGGTGTTTATTTTACTCTTCTACCATGCCATATTGCATATGTTAATGTGGTTCCTTCCCGACATGAAGCCTGTATAGGACCTCTTTGCAAAGCAGTTTCAAGCACCGGCATGGCTCAGAGGTTGAATACTGGGCTCCCACGCAGAGGGCCCAGGTTCGAACCTCGTTCCATCCTGGAATTTTTTTCTTATTTCGGTTTTTTTCTTATTTCAAGCGATAGTGGTTACAGACACCGGCGGCGGCGGCGGCGTCGGCGGCGGCGGACAACTACGGCGCCAAAAACGGCCGGTGAAATGATCTCATAACAGCTTTCGCTGTAAAACGGGCCGTCATTATTAAGAATGCCGAGCCTTTCTTGCAAGAAAACTGCTAACTTCTTCTGCCAAGACCCTATCTCTGAAACTATTACCCTTAAAGGGCACTCGGGTTTGTGCGTCTTTGCACTAAACATGATTTGAAAGCTGTCTGTCTTCGCGTCGTCAATTTCTCGGAACAAACTACTAAGACCTACATTTTTGCAGAGACGCTTCGCTTCTAGTTTTATCTTTCTTAGAGACACATCGTGACACTCATTAATAACATTGGTAATAGCAGAGCAGGCTTTCTCGCCAAAATCACCTTCCTCGATGACAACAAAGCCACCTTCTTTGTCTGCTGGTAGAACGCACAGTTTCTTCTGCTTTAAAAACGCCGCTACACGTTTTACAGGTACGTGTGAAGAAGTGCGATTTTTACGCGCTATCACACCTACGCCTTCAGATATGCATCGATTTGCTTCGCCTTCCGGGGCACACATTGAAATCCGTCCCACAAGGCTCACAAGTTCCGGCGCACTCAATCTTGGCTCTACGGCAAACTTAGGTCCAAGTCCAAAAACACTCTCAACGTAGTCCGGTAGACTAACCTGGCCGGTGGTTTTGACGCCGCAAGTCGCTGCCCGTGTCTTCTTGGGGATGCTGGCGCGTAAGCCTGGCAGAGTCTTCTGCCACAGGAATTCCGTGCCACTGCTGATGACCGCCATGTAGACTCTCCACTCCCTGCTGGCGTCTTGAGGCCTTCCTGGGACCTCCAAGGAGGACCTCAGCAGATCTTTCAACATCCGGGCTTGCCTTTGCCACTCATTTCTCAGAATCTTTAGGACTCTGATGCCATGCCCAGTCCACCAAACAACCGCACAACTTCACTGGGTAGATGCTTACAGCGGATGTGGAAGGACAGTGAACGAGCCTGGCAATTGGCATAGATCAAGAGGGGGGCAACTGAACTTGGATTTAACGAAGAACACAGAAAAGGGCCCGATGTACTAGAAATGAATTTTAGGATTGCCATTTTCTGGGCTTGTTGGTATACTGAATTAGAAACCATCTTCAGCGCTAGCAGACAAGGACGAAGGAGAGACGACACCACAATGCGCTAACCTCAACACTTATTTCCAGGAAACAGCAATCTATTTATCGATGCACAGTGCGCCACCTCATTCTACACTCTAGCCAACCAGAGGCCCTCTCCCTATCCAAAAGATCAATTGATGGTGCACTCACACACGTGTCACTATTGCGAGTGATAGCTTGGGCCTCAATAATCTCCCGCACGTCTTTATCTTTGTGCTTCGCCAGAACAGTGCATGAAGCATAAAATGGTGCGCAACCGCTTCCGAACAATGCACAGACAAATGACCGTAATTATTCTTGTTAGTAACGTTTAACCTATGCTCGTGTAGTCGGTCGTTAAAGGCCAACTCCGGCGATTTTTCGAGGTCGATGGATCTCAGTGAAATTCGCTGGGTACGTTCCTTTGCACGTTTCCGTCATTTATGCCAAATTACAGGCTTGAGACATGCGCAGATTGTTTGAAAATGAATTTTAAACAATATCTGCAAACGCCCTCCTGGCTTCCCACAATTATTGGCAACATTGCGTCTGTGACGTCAGTATTGGCAAGGCGGCGGAAGTGACGCAGCCGAGGGCACCGCTAACTTCGGCGCTTAGGCCGCTGCAGCGAGCGTCTGCTGTGCACAAGGCGACAGACAGCGTTGGTTTGGCCGGCGCTTCGCTGGTCGTCCCGGCTGTCACAGTTTTCATACTCCGCGCCGGCGTGATCGGCATGTCTTGCACGACTTCCGGTTCGTTCGTAACAACGTCTACGTCATACGTAGACAGTACACTCGGTTGGGTTTCGGTTTCGGTGTTGCGCTTTATTGCTTATTTAAAAAAAATCACAGCATATCCACGGAGTGAATGATGATGAGTGGGCGAAGCTGCGGAGGTTCATCGGTAAACCGTGAATCTTCCGTGAATTCTGACCAGTACATCATCACCGACGTGAGATCGGGCGCGTTTATACTAAAGGTTCGATGAGTTATGACGACTTGCAGCGCACTTTAATTTTACATGTACGCTGTGAATTTTCATTGTTTAGAAAACCATTGCTTAGAAAACATCTGGCGTCTTTCGTTAAGCAGCTGGCGTCTTTTCGTTTTGCTTTAGAAACATCTGGCGTTCTTTCGTTTTGCTTTTACAAAACATCTGGCGTCTTTTGTTCGTTTCGATTCAGCTCGATTCAGAACCGCTTCGGTGTTAGAAATATCACATTCTCACAATGTCATGTTGTGATTACTGTTGTGCGCTCACACTGATTTCCCATAGCATGCGATGGAAGTAAGGTATGACCTTTCGTTACAGTTTGGCGTCACTAAAGATACCGGCACCAGAACTGTACCTGCTTAATCAGTTCGGCGGCGTGCACTTCGTGAAACCTACCATGCCTCCATAACAATGCTGAGTGACATAATGCAGCGCTAAAAAACACACACCACAAAGTAGGGAACACAAACCGACGGGACAGGCACTACTCACAACTTTAATGAAGACTACAAGATTGTGGCACAGATATAGGCATCCCAATGCGCAGACGCAACATCACAAACCATAGGGGGCGTATCATATCAAGGAATTGAAAAAATTATGTTCGGCATTGTACAGAAAAACTGACGTCTGACTGACGCAATCATAATTCGCAATCATCAACCATCGCCGTTTTATCATGGCTTCTGCCCAGAATCCTCACATCATTAAGTCTCGGCACACAAGAGCAGGTCTTACAATGCGCCGAAAGGTGCGCAGTAATATCCTTCTTTAGATTGTTTGCATGTTCCCTCATGCGGTCATTAACGCATCTGCCCGTTTGTCCCACATAGGACTTCCCACAAGTGCATAGGACTTCCCACACGTTCTTCTGCTCCATAACATTGTTGCGGCATGGGCGCCTCCATTCCATTCCAATTCGATTCCGGGAAATTAGAACTCACCACAATTCAATTCCTTTCAATTCCTTGGAATGAAAAAAACTTAGCCCATTCTCACTCCGGGAATGGCCGGGCAGCTGAATTCCATTCCTGTAATTCCTCTATGTAGGAAAGACACCTTGATAGTTTTACTGAGTTCAGCATGAGCATAAAGCTGATTTCATCAGATGCATTAAGAACTAGAAAAGTACGCAAAACACGTTACTAAGGTCAAGTGATAGTAGCTTGGTGACCTATCTCCTGCAGTACAACGACCCTACTAAATTCCATAGGGGCAGTTCTCCCGCTACCTATAAGCATTTGCACGGTCAGCAAGTTTGAATGAATGGTGATATAAACATTGTTTAAGCTTAAATGTGTGAATGCTAAAATGACGACATAGCGCATTTTTATGCTGAAAAAAGTAGTGTTCAAGAAGACTAAGCAATATTGCCATGCTTCTGGAGCGCCTAGACAGGGGCACAATATTGCAAAAGGGTGGGGGGTGGGGGGGAGTATGAGGTGAGACGGCGGAAAAGCTGGTATAAGAAAGCTTGCAGTGAACACAACCATTGCACCAGCGTCAATACGCATCACAACGTATAGAAGCGCTTTATCCAATATGCGTCCGAGTCGCCAACGGCGACAGAAGCAAAAACAATGAAGTGAAGGGTGGGGGGTCAGCAGGCACTTGAGGCACAGCCAAATGAGTGAGTGAAACAACTTTATTGGGTCCACAAGGGAACAAAATCACAAGGCGTAAGGGGGGAGTGGGGAGGAATACCCACGCCGCAGTTCCGCACAACGGATGCCAACGGCACAGAGCCGCGGTTAGTATAGAGACAAACTTCGCAGCAACACAGTCTATATAAGGACAGAATTGTGATAGGCGCGTTGCTTATAAGTGTGCGGTGCTTGTAATCAGCTAAGCCATTTTGAAAATACTGCCTTATTGTTAAATTCGAGGTTCTGACTTACTAATGTTTGAAGTTTGAAAGGCAGCGCATAGACGAAAACGTGCTCTATTTTCGGAAAAAGGCCTAATTCCATTCCCATTCCATTCCGTGCAAAAGGCACTTAATTCCATTCCCATTCCATTCCTCCAAGCGTTGTCCCCATTCCATTCCCACTCCATTCCGGGGGTCGCGAAAATGTGGAATGATTCCGGAGTCATTCTGATTTTGGCGTGGCAACTCCGTAACACTGCTCCATATTCAGGTGTGTAATGCACATGAAGCGCGTATTGTATAACTGCCTTCAATAGACGGATGATTGCCAGGGGGGTGCTTTAAGCATCTGCCTCTCTTTATATATAAGCATCTGCATCTCGTGCACCTGGGTGCACCTGGGGAGGTCCTAAGCTTGCGCCATTTCTCTGGCAGCATTATTGAACGCACCGACGTTGTGAGACATTTCGCAGCTGCCGGAACGCAGTTCCTTCTTCCCAGCCAGGGTCACCTTGCGTGCTATGGCGCACTAACATATCGCACCTTCAGCGTAGTTTGAATACCGTGAGAAGAAACGCTAAGTCTTTCCAGCCCTGTCGGTGCTTCGCTATTCGTGCGAAATTGGCAGTTTTTGTTTTTCCCGACACCTGTGACCTCGTTTCTTTTCTAGCGCCCGGGTTGCCCCTACGAAAAGAAGGGCAACGCGAGCAAGATAAAGACGCACAGAGCATGCCTCACGTCTTCGAGGCTCAGCGTGGCGTCCATTAGTGCGCGACCCTTCTGCGTGCCTTACGAAGCGTGCGCTTCCCACGGACCCTCGGACGTAATGACCTCGACATCAAAGAGGACGTGAGCCGCATTGGGGCCGCGCCCTTAGACAAAAACCTGCCAAATCTTGCGTGATAGGGTCGAGCTTTGACCGCAGAACTAGAAAAGAAGCCACCGCTGCTTCCCGTTGCATTGTATTTTTGTTTCGTTGTCAGGTTTTTGCACTTTAAATCATCGGTGCTCGTGCTTTCTATGCGTCATATTTTTGCTCTAGCTTTCCGTTCTTTTCATGTATTTTCTTTCCTTGTCTACATTTCATTGAAGCAAGTTTATACGAGCAGTCGGCAACTTCATAAGCGCCAGTTAAAGTTGGGTGCCAGAACATGGAGAAATGAAAGCAGGAACGGCATTGAAAGCGCTGAAGAGGGTCCTCAGTGCCCGGACACTTGGAAAGTTCCACATCACACGAGGAAAAGGAAGCACCTAAAGAGAGTGTACACGAAAATACGAAGGTATGCAGAGTTTCATAAAAGAAGTGGGAATACAGAAACCGGTTCCAGTGTAGGCGAGGAGCAGTTTTCAGCTCTGCAGCTAGAAGGCATGCGAAAAGACCGAATTGAAAATGAAGGAAGAAAGGCGTACTAGTTCTACGTTTCAGTTCTTTTTTTCTTCGTTTTACGTTTTTTAAGTCCTTCCGGATCGCACCTGGTGCTAACTAATAATCAAATCCATTCTCAAATAAACCCCTCGAGGCGTTTTTCCGCACGTCCATTCTGAATGCGTCGATTCGACGCAAATGAACTGGTGCATTAAAATGAGGAGTTAAAACAAAAAAAAACTCACAGTGATACGAGCAATGTCAGGGCAGTGCTTGTTTGTGATTTCCTAAACGCTGAAATGCGACAGATCGTAAGAAGACCGTCAAGTGGGTTACATTCCTTGCTTCTAGCCGCACCAACAGCTACAGTCTTAGTTGAGTCGTCTTAGTTGAGTGCATAAGAGACTGTGTAAGTTTTTCCCTCCTTCCCTACTTCAACATAAAGCAGCTGTGTACAAGAATATACCACAGACGTGATTCCCTACCCTTCGTGCATTTAAACATTTTTATCACCCTTTTCTTTTGTATGAAGTTCCCGTAGTGAGCCTGATTTTGTGTGAAGTTCCCGTAGTGAGCCTGATCACCATAGCTCTTTTACATATTTGTAAGAGACCTCGAGCCATATTAAAAATGTCATTGCTTTTTTTAAACGAGATTACGTGCACATTTCGTCATGTATTTATCCGACACTAATTTTATTTGAAAAAAAAAAAAAAAACAAGGCAAAAATAGAAAATGTGCTGAGTGCGACTATCGTGCGACCGCGTATAAACCGGAGGTAATGATGAAAATCATCAATAGGTGGGTAGATGAGATTAAGAAGTTTGCAGGTATAACGTGGCAACAGAAAGCACAGGACCGGGTTGATTGGCGGAACATGGGAGAGGCCTTTGCCCTGCAGTGGGCGTAGACAGGCTGATGATGATGATGATGATGAATGATGAAAATACTAAGAATAATCGTAAACATACAAGACTGGCTCGTAGGCAAATAGCGTCGCCTCAACGTTTTGCGCTGCTCTGCCTCAGTCAGGATGACGAGGACTCAAATATTTAAGATTGAGCTTTGTTCTTAGGAAAACACAAGTTGCACAAACTCGTCCCATCCCCCAACTTTTTCTTTTAAGCGACATAAGGAAAAAAAGCATATTGGCTGTTGGCAAATACATGTTAATACTGTTGCTCAGTAAAGACAAGGAGAGGAACTGACATAGTACATTTATAATTAGCTCTCTTCGTACTGCATGGCTGGGGGTCAAAGAGCAGATAAACATCGTAGGTATCCTAATCAAACTGCTAGAAACATGGCCAACAATAAGTTAATTTCTTCAAAAAGGTGGTCCATAAGGAACAAGCTTTGCCTTAATCTACCTATCTCCTATTGATCTTACCTGGACCCTATGTCAACGCCATGACCAGAATTCATTAAGACAGAGTACTGAAACAGGCAGGGCAAAAGATTAGTTTTCCAAATACGCTTTTCGCAAACTACAAGGAAAGAAAAAAGCTTATTTCTGTGCAGCTGAAAGCTCTCGGAGCGAGGAATTCAGCTTAGCGCAGTCATGTAGACGTTCGCAATTAAGGTTCTGCAGCCATTTCGCCCGAGATTGTTCTCGCGTTGCCTTCCCTTCGTAGTTACCTAATTTTTTAAATCTCGATGAAAAAGCGACTCGCGAAGATGTTAGCCAAGAAAAAAGTCATTAGCTGCCGTGCCAATCCCTTTTCTTTGGTTTCTGATGGAAAGCAGAGCGATAAACGAAAACGAGGAAGTATAATTGAAGGCAGCAGATACAGCGCAGTCGTGAAGCACACCGCGCAAATCTAGTCAACAGCAAACTAGATTACGTCCTTCGCCCGCCCTCTTCAACACAACTAATATACATTATTTCGTCACGAAGGCCTGTATTTCATATAATGTAAGTGCTAAAGCATATATGAACGATGAGTGCTTACTCGTCTGCTCCTTTAAAGTAGAAGTTTTTGCTTTGACAACGAAATATACGCTATGTTGGCCGACACGCACGCACGCACGCACGCACGCACGCACGCACACACACACACACACACACACACACACACACACACACACAAACACACACACACACACACACACGCACGCACGCACGCACGCACACACACACACACACACACACACACGAACAAGCACACAAACACACACTCACACAAAGCCTCGCTTGATCAGCTGCAATGGTTGAGGCACACCTGGTCCTACCATTGGATTACTGCGTTTCCCACCAAGCCATAAAATCAAGGCTCAAGGGCTTTTATCCCACTCCGCGTTCACAGAGTGGTTTCTTTCTCGGCTTCACTGCCATTCCTACAGACGCTATCCCCGCCTCGCCTCTTATTTCTTCATAAAACATGTAGACAATGAGCATTGAGCCTATCAGGAATTCGCCCTTTTCGGCTGCACACTATTTCCGATTGGAAAGTCGAAAACGCACAAATCGAAGTGGAATGAATTGATCGAGGATGGGCGTGCGACTGCTTGGCAAAGCAGGCTAGGCGACAATTTACAGCTGGTATCTGTCGCATACTGGCCACCAATCGATGGCGTCACGTATTGTGCCGAAAAGACGGAAAATGCCGTGAAAGAATAAGGTGTTCGTGCTTTATATCTGTAGAGATTATTCAGGGGCCCTTTCAGCGGGACGCTCGTACCTCGATTCCCCATTGTGTACGTTTCCGTCGCCATAATCTTCAACGGGCTTAAAAAGTATCTCTTCGGAGACTGCGGGTTTCGCAGATAAATTCGGGAGTATCTATTAGGGACTGTACTCCAAAGAGGCTTTTGCGAAGAGCGGCTCCTTCGGGCTCCGGAGAGACACTCCCAAACTTTGGTAACATCAATTCCTGAAGCTCGGATATCGGTACAAAACAACCAACGAACCTGCCTCAAGTGCTTGGCTCCAGTGGCAGCGTCGGATGTAAACAGCGGCTTTGTATGTATGCAGCCAAAGGTTTGACGGAAAGCTGTTTGGCCAGGTAGAGTCATTTTAATTAATGATTTTTTTTCACTGACAAACAAACTAAAAAATCATGGTTCCGATTTCGTTTATGAAAAACAGGTTCCCTTATGGACACTCAAACGTAAATTTAGTCGTTTCTTGTTCAGTGACGCGACTTCAAATTGCTTAACTACCTCTTTTGCATATGCCGTGAAGCACGGCTGGTCTGATTGAAGATATTGCAGAATGGCTGGGCTAAAGCCAGCAATTCTTCAAAAGTACAAACGTTTTCATAATAACAATATCTGGGGTTTAACGTCCCAAAACCACGATATGATTATGAGTGACGCCGTAGTGGAGGGCTCCGGAAATTTCGACCACCTGGGGTTCTTTAACTTGCACCTAAATCTAAGTACACGGGCCTCAAACATTTCCGCCTCCATCGCAAATGCAGCCGTCGCGGCCGGGATTCGATCCCGCGACCTTCGGGTCAGCAGTCGAGCGCCATAACCACAGACCACCGTGGCGGGGCGAAAAGTACAAACGTTGGATGTTCGACAAGTTTGCAGAATACCACTGCCAGTTTTGTAGCATTAGCTACACTTGCCTCGCCGGAGCCGATTTCGCGTGGATCCTCATGAGCCGTGCTGCACATGCGCGAGGATCAGTGATGTCAAACAGCTGGCTCACCGCTCTGCGCGACCGCACTCTCTCCACCACCGCGAATTCACGCGCTCTCCGCCACCGCCGCGCGCGACTCGCCGCTGCTGGTCTGCGCATTCGAAAGGAGTGAGGTCGTAGCCATGGTAGACACACTGGCGCAAGCACAAGCGCAGCTATTCGCCTTCGCTGTGCAGTCGCCGTCTGACACTGCGCTAGAGCCGATTGATAGCGCCTCCGACTGGCGTTTGCAAGTGAGTAACGCCATGGGGAAGGAGAGCGCAAATGCTGCTCAACGGCGCAGAATTGCCGAGAAGCCTATGTCATCGGATCCCGAAGTAGTTGCCTGGCAATTAGCGGTTCAGAGTACGAAGAATGAACAGAAGAAGGCTAATAATCCTAGACAATCTGAAAAGCTAAGAATAATCAGTTGAACCTTTGCTAACGCTTCGTATATCCTGGCATAGCCGAGCTAAGCCACTGCAATTTTTTGCACGTCGCCTAAGTAGAAACCTTTGCTTAAATTTCTTTTATTTTTCGCATGCACTGCGGCAAATGCTCAACAGCAGCAGCAACAGCGGTAGCATCAGCAACAGCAACAACAACAACAATAATAATAATAATAATAATAATAATAATAATAATAATAATAATAATAATAATAATAATAATAATAATAATAATAATAATAATAATAATAATCTTGGGAAACATGTTTTTAAAGTATGCTGTGAATGTTTCGCTCTGTATTTGCGACATATCCGAGCGATAAATGTCTGCAGCTTGTACAATACGCATGAAGTAATACCGGTGAAATTAAGAACACTACTATTCGTTTTCCATTACAGAGGCGCCTTTCGCCGATGCAACATCGGTGTTTGAACGTCAGTAGGATAAGCTCTATGTCGAAAGGCAACCACTGCTGGTCTAGATGAGTCAGTGCGACTATGCAACCGCAATGTACGATAATTTCAGAGCTTGTTTCAGACAAGGTGTGATTGGCAAGCTGCCAGACGTTTTCGCGCACGCATTCGTACAAAAATAGCTTTCAGCGCATCATTGTCCACCCCGGTCAAAAATATGAAACGGGTGCACGACTCTCGGCCGTTCCTAATAAGTTTTCTTCTGTTGAAGATGTCTGCAAAAAAATTGACTGTTATGACAGGTCTTTTGTCTCGATGTCGGTATCTTCTTCCACCGAAAGCAAAACTTAAGATTTATTATGGCTTATTTTCTTTCCGTTTAAATTGTTGTAGCTTAGTGTGGGCGACTACTGGAAAGACGACTATTTATGAAAATTGTTTCTTTGCAAATGAAGATGGTTCTGCGCGTTGATAGCATGGGTGTTCTAGAAACAACACGACCAGCTTTTCTAAAGCATAAAATAACTAAAGTAGAAGATTTCTGCACTTTTCGCCTGCTCAATTCTTTTTATTTATCAAATACTGCCTTCAAGAACTTCCTTGTATCTACTGCTTCTTTGACACCAAGCGTCATTTCCGTCAATACCAGAAATAGTGATACGTGGTATATTCGTCGGTTTCGTAATAATTGTAACCTACAGCCATTACATCATAATGTACCAACATTTTCAATAAATATCAATGCACGAAGAGTTCCTGACGGAAGGAACTTCGAATGCATTTTGTGAACATGTAATGATTAAGAGTATTTTTCCGTCGCTATTCGTGGTCATTTATCATAGGCAGTTCTGTTGGTTTCTTGTGAGCCTCGCATACATTTTGTTTTCTAATAATATAATTGTTGGTGTTTTACGTCCCAAAACCAGGATATGATTATGAGGGACGCCGTAGTGAAGGGCTCTGGCAATTTTTACCAGCTGATGTTCTTTAACGGGCAACTAAATCTAAGTACACGGGCCTCTTGCATTGCGTCGCTGAGCAAGTGCGGCCGCTGAGGCCGGGCTTCGATCCCGCGACCTTCGAGTGAGCAGTCCAGCACCATAACCACTAGACCACCGCGGCGCGTATTTATTTCTTTTTTCTGATGTAATGAATGTGTTTTCTTTCATTCTTCATATTATTTAGGCCTTGTTTTGTGTGTTTATGTAAATAATAACTTATTTTTAGTGTCAAACAATGTTACTACTTTTGCATGCCACCACTCTGTATGCCTAGTAACGCACCATCGGCCCAGTCAAGCGGTTTTTTCAACGGTTTTTAGCCAATGGTATCCCCGAGAACTCTTGTATTTCTGGATCTAAATCTATTATATTGTATCCGACCTTGTCAACTACAGAAGTTCCAGAAACGCGCACAAGAATGCATAGAATGAGCGGAGTGGTTTGCCACTGCTCTAACTCAATCCGCGGTCTCGACCTTTCCATCTTATGCAGTGTTGCATTCAGATAGCTTTTCTACATCTCTTTCCGCAGGCAGGAAAGGAACGAAACAATGCCACACAGGCGGAAGAAACAACATTAGAGATCGTGCGTGGGACATGCAAAGAATATTGGTGATCGTCTTGTATCGCACGACTCCTTTGTCGGATGGAATGGCCTGACGGCATTCACAGTGCTTCCCACAATTGCCTGTCGCTGTTTTCACAAGCAGGATACGGCCTTAAGTCAAGCTTGGCTGACGGAGTTGCACAATGTATAGGTAGCTTTACTGCGAACAATTTCTTGCGAGAAAGAAGAGAGAGAGATGAAAAAAGGAAGGTCGGGAGGTTAACCAGTTATTAGCATCTGGTTTACTACCCAGCACTGGGATGGGGAAATATGGGCAAGAAAGGGTGTGTAGGAGGAGAGAGAGAGAGAAAAAAGAAACGCACATACGCACACGCAGGATAAAAAACAACACACACAGGTAGCGTGTTCTAAGAAAATTATCAAAATATTTAGGCGATTGAGGAAAACGATGAAAGGCTATAGATCAAGTGAAGGAGGAATCACGTAATTTTCATACGTTAGGACGGCTAGCGGGGAGATCTCTGCGACGAAGATACTTATTAAATCTTCGGCTGGCAAAGATTTATGCGAAGAAGTGTCTAGAAATCTTTGCAAAACGCCTGAGGATCCGCATCTACGCGTGTTATGTTTTCTTGGCCGACTTTCGTGATACCAAAATGCCAAGATGTGTGGTTTAGTGGGAAACAGGAAAATTACCATTACGTGAAACGTCGAGCAGGATTTACCTGACCTCAGCAACAATTCCTCAATTGAAGAGGCGTCAGAAGAAGAAAAAGTGATTTCGTCGAAGGAAATGTTTTATGAAACACCAAAGGTACGCCTTTTAAGCTTTATCAAACATATTGTTTTCTCTTATGGCATTATTCTTTCTTCTGAGGACGTTTCGTCGAAAGCTTGCTATTAAAGAGGCGTCATAATAAGGACGTTTCGTCAATTAACAGTAATGCTCGTCCTGCGTGCTTGCAAAAAAAAAAAAAGAAATCTGGCCACAAATTACAGAATATTATACATACGGCTAGCATCAAACGTAGATACTCAATTCCCAAATGCGTATAATCACTCTTGCAATATTCTGTTCTGTTTCAGCTTATCATATGCATGTTCGCGTGTCTTGAAGCGCGGCAGTATCCCAAAAGTACGGCTCGTACTCCCCGCACCACCAAGAACGCAAGTTCAAAAGCGCCATATCTCGAAACCTATGAACGAAGCCGCCGCCTGTGGTACCGAACATTATATTACTTGGGAACTATACGCACTAGGAAATGCACTCTACAAATAAGTCGCTAATGGAAATTAAAACAGAACTATGGTTGGAAGCAGACTGGGCGCATAACAGTCCACGTGCTTGCAGTAAAGTTTTAACACTAAATTTAGCGTGGGCTTTGTGCAACCGACTGAAGTCAACTAAAAAACGCTTTGTACTAGAAACAACTGTTCAAAATGCCATTCAGGCAAATTGTACATTAGAACTTTCCAGAACCGGAAACTTTGATCGCGTCAGAACGTTGTGTTTGTCAAGAGGAATAATTTTCCAGCGTTCGCACATATTAGTGTTTTCGAAATTCTTTCAGTGACGTGTTTCCGGTGCTTTTAGTGCGTAGGCGTTCCCTGTAGTGTTTTGTTTTGAAATACAACGCTAATGACCGACGTCATTTGCGTTTGCCCAAAACAAAAACGCAATTTTTCCTGTGCGTTTTACTGCAGGCGAGTGTTTTAACTTTACATGTATGTTGTCAACTTATATTTTGTATTCATTCTATATTTTATAATATTTCATGATTTTTCGCCCAGCTGATGGCTTAGAGAAGAAGAGTATACACGGGTCGTCGGATGCACGCTCAAACGTCTCCTCCAACTCAGATGCAGAGGAAATGATGAATGAGAAAACACAGCATGTGTTAGCGAAAAGAAAAGCAAATCACAAGTGCCCATTCATAGATTCGCACGCTTGCTGCCGTTTCACTTGTGCGCAACCGTAATATGGTGTATATATGCGGCGAACGATAATGTAGCCAGTAAAGTATTTTATGTATTTGTATGCAATGTAATCAGTTGATTGCTTTTGCAGGATTGCCTTTTTTCATCGGCCCACGCAAGCACGGGCTTACCGCCTACGCCTCTTCCCATCTAGATGTTCAGATCAGATCAATTAACTTTATTAATTGCCCTGCGAATTGGTGGGATGGGCCTGGATCCCACCTAGGCTTCGGCCAAGGGTTGCTGGCCCTTGGCGGCTTCCTCGGCTCGCTGGACGGCCCAGAGTTGTTGCTCCAGGTCCGAGCTGAGCAACGCAGACTCCCAGCGCGCGCGGAGGCTGTCGCTGTTTAAGGCTGCATCACAGCTATTGTTTATTATATCTGGACATCCCCATAGTATGTGCTCTAAGGTGACTCTAGAGTCACAATGTCTACACTTGTCTGTGGTGTATAAGTCTGGGTGTATTACATGCATGATAGCTGGACTCGGGTAGGATCGGGTTTGTAACTGCCGCCATTCGACAGACTGTTTCTTGCTTAATTTCGAGTGAGGCGGTGGGAATGTACGCCTCTGCAATCTATGGTGTACTGTAATTTCGTGAAATGTGGTCATTCTATCTTCCCAATCCCACTCATCGGTATTTCCTGAGACGGCACTAATCGATGCTCGGTCTGTAAGCCCTCGAGCCATGCGGTGCGCCGCCTCATTGCTACCTTCTGATAGTGTGTGAGCGGGTGTCCATATCAGATGGACACTTTTTAGATGTGAAGCATCTTATAGCGGAGTTCAATCCGGTGGTGATGGTGGTGGTGGTGTGCGGCGTGACCACCCTTACTGCGCATGCGCAAACCTTCTCCACTTCCCCTCTCCACTCCCTCTCCACATCACCTCTCCCATTCCCTTTCCCCCTCTCATTTCCCTTTCCCATCCACTCTCCACTTCCCATCTCCACTCCTCCTCCCCCTTTCTCCCTCTCCCTCTCCGCATCACCTCTCCCCTTCCCATTTCCCTTTCCCCTCCTCCTCTCCACGCGCCCTCTCCACTCCCCCTCTCCCCTTTCCCCCTCACCGCTCCACCTCTGAAACGCGGGCTCTACATGCCGAAACTGCTTCGCATCGCCTCATGGTCCCCTTTAGCGGGAGATGGTGTGATTTTTCTTGATTATTACCAAGTTTTAGAATTTGAAGTGCCTATGGGGAGATTCGGCCGTTTGCAAAGTTTCGTATCGCCGTCTGCGAATCACTGACGATCACGTCCGCTTGTGTTTGTGCTATGGCTAATGCGATAGCTATTTCCCCTGCGGTTTCTACGTGTGGCGTACTGACGGTAGCATTCGTCAAACATTTTCCCTCATAATTTATCAGCACGGCTGTGTAGGCGCGCTTGTGTCTGTATCTAGCTGCATCTACGAATACGGTGTCCATGCTGTGACCAAATTTCTTTTGTATATCGCGTGCTCTGCTTTCCCGTCTGCCCTGATGGTGGGCGGGATGCATATTCTTGGGTATAGGAAGCACGGTTATCACGCCTCTAATATGTCCGGGCATATCTACTTTGACGCCATGTTGGGGTGTGATATGTAATACCTAGTCGATCCAATATTTGCCTGCCTGTTTTAGTTTTGGATAGGCGTTCGTATTGTGCGATGCGCTGTGCCTCGATTAGCTCATCCAGTGTATTGTGAAGACCTAGCTGTAGTAGACTATCGTTGCTAGTGGTGATGGAGAGTCCAAGTGCTTGCTTGTATATTTTCCTGATTAAACAATCTAATTTGTATGTTTCTGATGAGTGCCATCGTAAGTATGATGCTACGTAAACTATTCTGCTTATTACAAACGCTTGGACTAGTCTAAGCATATTGCCTTCTTTCATCCCGCTATGTTTGTTGGCGATGCGTTTAAGTAGCCGCATGATTTGAGACGTTACATCGTCTAATTTGCGTATGGTCTCTCCATTATGGCCGTTACTTTCAATAATGAGTCCCAACACTGATCCTGTCCACCTTGGGTATAGGTTTACCATCCGCCGTAGTGAGGTGAATTTTCAGGTTGTTCTTTTCCTCGTAATTGCGTGTTTTCGGCCACGTCGTGATGGTTTATAAATGAGAAGCTCAGATTTCTCTGCCGAACACGCCAGCCCGGTTCCTGATAAGCATTGTTCGACTGTTTTTATCGCACGTTGTAATGTATTTTCAACTTGTCCATCACTGCCATCGCTCACCCATAAGGTAATATCGTCAGCATAGATGGTATGATGGAGGCCGTCGATTTCCTGTTGTTGTCGCAAATTATTATTTATTTTTTGCGTACGTACAACGATGCGGCAGCATAATCGAGTTATCTGATGAGATTCACCTGGAACTACATTAATAAAGCCCTATAGTGGCTGAGAATACTCGTATTTAGGACACCCACGCAAGGAACTCTTAAATGCGACTTTATCATTTACACTAATTGATGAAGTAATGAAAGGGGCGAACAGCATAAATTAGGAGCGTCGGATGTTTTGAGATGAAATGGCGAAAAGCTTGTTCACGCGATGTTTTTTTTTCTTTACATCTTTAGAGTTTCAGGCAGAAAGTGGTCTTATTTTCGCGTTTATCAGAAAGTCATATCAGTGGGAAACGCTGACGTCTCATCATCCGTTCATTGAGCCGCCATGTCTTAACGTCTTAACTATAGTAGGTTACAGAGTTGCCAGTTCCGCTTTATAATAAGCGCATTCGGGCTTCTTTTTTCGCCGAGTCGCTTGTAGAATTTTGCAGTCGCTTGTCGCGTTTTTTTTTGGGCTTATTTGCATTTTTCCAGCAAATGTAGGTATTTTATTGACCATCACGTTCACCAATAGCGCGTTTGTCCTTCACTAATAGTTCGTTTGTCGATGACTTTAAGTAGTTGAATGTTGAAGTTATACGTCGCCACTCGACGGTCTGGCCTCATTCTGCTGTAGGTGGAGAAGCCAGAAAACGCTGTTGTACAACACCAGCATGTGGTTAAAACCATATCAGAACCTCAACTTAAAGGATTCTCTCATAACAGCACACGTTGCGCTTATTTGTTATTCTCGCGCGCGGTCTGTCGATCATAATCGGGCGGATCATATCAGTTTGGATCGGATCGAAATGAGTTCGATAGTGTCGACTCGTGTGAAGCTACTTGCACATCTCCTTGTAGTACTTACAGTGTTATGTATGAAAGTTAACTAAGCAAAAATTTAAAAAATAAATGACAAAGCTCTTGCCACCGCTGTTACGCGTCACGGGGCTTTCTGCGAACGTGTTGTAACGCGAACCGATTTAAATATCCTAACGCTGACGGTAACATATCAGTTGGCTCTCGTGTTGTGCAAAGATTTTGTTTATTTCTGGCCAAGTGCTCGGTGTTCTAACCTACATCGTGGCGAAGTCGCAGCGACAGCCTGTGGAATGTTGCTAGCCACGAATGTTCATAAGACACATCTACATAATTTGGAGCAGGCCATATTGTACGCCTTAGGAGTTAAATACAGGGGGTTATGCACGTTCACTATAAAAAAGTAAATCCACCACGAATTCATGAGCAGATGCACTGATAACGTAATTGTACCGATAGTTGGCTCGGTGTGTCTGACAAATTTCCTTTAAGCTAGACAAAAACAATCAGAATACTTGCAGCTATTTGAGACCAGATTCTCTCAAGGTCCTCGTAGGAGGCGCATGCTTAGGCAAACCTGCGTCATAGCTGATAGGCCGCTAACCAAGACAAGACACGGTGCCTCCGCGCTAGAATCTCCAGATCGCTCGTTCAGTTAAGGTGGTAGGCCACCTTGAAAAATCGAATTTTTTTCACGAGATCGATTTTTAGTTTTTTGTTTTTTTTGAACGCCCAAACATTCAAAAATATGTTGCAACAAAAAGTATCCTCCTATCCTCATTAGTTTGCAAGTTACACCAAGTTTTACATAGCCCATGCTTGTATAGCGAAACCGAAATCACATTGTGTTTTTTTCGAAAGTAAGTGTTGTTTCGTGTATATTAATGATATTCGAAATACTTTATAATTTTTCATGTGACTGTTACATAAGAGGATATCATTAAATATAACTTTGTGTTTCTAATTGTTATTAAATCTCTAAAAACGGCCGCAGGGGGACGCACACCTCTTGCAAGCTCAGAAATCTTTCTTTGCGTTTTTCTCAAAATAAAAATTTGCTCCAAGTCATGTGACGCCAACATTCATAACTTTTTTCTCAGTGTGTACTTCGAACTGAAATTTCGTATAATAGTTTACAACGTATATATCTGTGCAATGAACTAGAATAAATGAAATTGATGGAATATTTTTATATTCACAGCCAATTTTGCAAAAAGGTTCTGTCTAAACTGGCTCTTTTTTCCCATCTTTTTTTGGTTTTTTAACATTACTTCCTTGATATTTGCTGCATAATATTTATCCTAGTTCATTGCACAGCTACAACCTTTAGTTACACAAATACCAAAGCTTTACTGAATTAAGCCACCCATTAGTCACTTATCACTGCTGGCGTGACTACAACTTTTAAGGCAATTTTTGACAAAGATCACCTCCCAGAAAATAAATAATCAATATTTTGCATCATAAATGGCTGGATAAGTTAAATAAGACATGCTTGTTTTGAAGAAAAAGTTATTTCAACGCTGGCTGCTCCTGAAAAAAATTTTTTTTTTGAGTGGCCTACCACCTTAAAGGATTAACCAGTGGTCAGTAATCATAGGCGTGCGCATTAGGGGGCAGTGGGGGGGGGGGGGGCAAAGTCTGCCCTATATGTTTACTCGGTTATGGCCAGGCAGCTTTTTGACACTAATGGGGGCCGAAGGCCTCTGATGGTGCATTCTAAGAACTGTTTATTTCCCATCTTTACCTCAGGGAAGCCAGGCACCAAAGGCACGCCCTTTTGAGAAGCAAATCATCGCTTCATCTTCATTTTCTCGGGGCTATATATAGGCTTGTCGGCGTCTAATGTCGTCACTGTGTGTCACGTAGTCACAGTCCATCATAAAACGGGTATTGGGTAAATCCCACTACTTGCCACCGGTCCACTAATAATGAAAGATGCAACAGTCTACCCAACAAGTAGCCGACAATGTTAGTGGAGCTGAAACACACTTCCTTACATGCAGTAAGGAACTGAAACCGGGCATGTAGGGAAGAAGAAGAAGCACCACCTTAGGGCTGAACTAACACCGGACATGTAGGGTAGAAGAAGAAAAAGAAGAAGAAAAAAATTCCCCCACCTCCCCGAAGGGAATCGTGAGGACATGCGAATGCATTTCTTGCGCCGAGAGTACACGGCGTAGTAATTTTAATGGCGTAAATTAATGACGCCGTCAGACATTCGCCTTCACCGACTTCTGCCATCGCCTAGAGAGGCGCCCAGCCAGTGAACGGTCGAGAGTGAGGCGCGCACTTCACTCCAGCGGACGGGAGAGTGGGGCGCCGGAAGGAGAGAGAGCAAACTGTGAGAGAAGGAGCGGCGAAGCACTGCACCTGCCCTCTCCTACGCTCTCTCCACACACGCGGGAGCTCCGCCGAGCTCCCACGATGCGAGCGCCCTCACACGCCAGAGCGCGCTCCTCCTCTTCACTCACTCTCCGCTACTCCGCCCGCACCACCTGCTCCGGTTGCTAGGGGCGAGGATAAGCGCGCGCGCCTGCAGCTGTTGCTATGGGAGAGGGAGCGAGAGCGGAGAGATAACACCTGCCGGCGCGCGGACACCGACGCCTGACATAGCCCGACTAAGAAATGCATTCGCATTTAAAAGAAGTACCTTAGGGTAAGTTGCATTTCGACGCAGTTTTCGGACGACGTTAGTGGAGCGGAAACACCCTTCAATACATGCCGGGTTTCAGGCTTGGCACACTAGTGCCTCATCAAAGAAATCTATCTCAAAGCCCTGCATGCTTCGCACCTCCCCAGTTCTTCAATGCATTGTGAAGCATGTTATCATTTTTACTCGGGCAACGGTTGGGGCGGGGGAGGGGCTGCTTGCTCTGATTTGCTTTACCTTGCAATCTCGTGGCGGGGAAATGAGTGATTGCTTGCAACATAGACGTCCAATAGGCCAACTAGACGCTTGGTGAGGGCCAACGGTGATTCACCACTTTTGCCCACGTGTTACAAAGCAGATGACGTTCTAATAAGCCTTGGAGAGACTCCGAGCCAATATTTCAAGCCACCTGCTTCCTGATAAAGTTTCAACCTTAAGAACAACCCTTACACACTCCCTCAAGGCCGCTGCACTAGCAAAAAAGAAAAACCGAGAAAGTTGGCTGTTTTGAATGCTTTTTATTTAATCAATAGCCTTTCTTTTATAGCGTGTTTCTTTTTATTGAAATTCCTTTTCTGTTCTTTTAATGCAATTGCGTTGAATGCTTGGCTACCGATTCTTCTTAAGCTTGAAACCCTATCAGAAAGCACCACAACTAATGTTTTATATGTATATCATACTGCGCGCGCGCTAGACAGAGAAAGAGATTGAGAAAAAATATGTGAAAGAGAAGCCCGCCGCTGAAAGAAGCTAGCCGCAGTTTCTCTCGTCAACCAGCGCAGGGAAGGCGTTGCTAACAATAGCTGGGCGACCACTCTCCTATCTTCCATCCTCCGAGGCTGAACGACGCCGCTATAGGAACAGCGCGCTCTTGGACTCTCGACCTGGTTTCTCCTCCTCGTCGTTCACCCTCTCCTACGATCCACATTCCTCTTACCACTTTGCCACTGCGCATCGAAAACGACGAGGGTCTGCATGCCACGTCGCAGTGTGGAGCGGCAGTACTGTGGCACGAAGCCTTGGTTAACGGCATCGGGATTAGAAACTGGCAGCGCTTTGGTGTCTCCTGACACGCAGTCTTTCGAAAGCGTGCTCGATCGCGTTTTGCTCGCGTTCATAGGCGTGCGCCCGGGGGGGGGGGGGGGGGAGGGGAAGCTGGGGAAGGGGGGCGGCTCTTTCCTTCTAGTCCCCTAAGTCTGCCTCATACTTTGACTTAATAGGGGGGAAGGGCGCTGCGATGAACCTTCGCCCCCGCCCTCCCCAGGTTAAAGAACCCCAGGTGGTTGAAATTTCCGCAGCCCTCCACTACGGCGTCTATCATAATCATATCGTGGTTTTGGGACGTCAAACCCCACATAATATTATTATACTATGCTGGCGTTAACACGTCAACTGCTTCCAATTTGAGTGCGCATATCCTGCGCCTACCCCTCCCACCAGCAGGATCCCACCAGCAGGTTCCGGAAAGTTGGAAGATATCGAAAGTAGTACCGTTGCTAAAGCCAGGGAAGAGCCCTATGCAGTTGGATTCGTTTAGGCCGGTTAGTTTGACAAGTTGTATTTCGAAAGTGATGGAGAAAATGATCAATGAACGAATTTTATGGTGGCAAGACATGAAGAAACTACTACCAGAAAGCATAGCCGGCTTCAGAAGAGGTAGATGCACAATGGACTGCATTTTGGACTTGGTCACAGACGTGGAAAACCAACGTACGGAAGGAAACATCACTGTCGCTGTATTCCTTGATGTCCAACGAGCATACGACACAGTGAGTCACGTTCACGTTCTGGAAGGCCTGGCCCTGCAGGGATTCAAGGGCAAGATACTGCGTTGGATCGCTGACTTCCTGAGGCACCGGCAAATTTTTGTAGTTACACAGGAGGGCCCGACCTCAGAACACGTCGTCAACCAAGGAGTGCCACAGGGCAGCGTGCTAAGCCCTACTCTCTTCAATGCAGTCATGGCGCAGCTCCCGTATAATCTTCCACCTAAAATCAGATGTTCAGTATATGCTGATGATATAAGTATATGGACGTCTGGTCCATCGTTTTTGGATGTCCAACAAACTTTACAAGAAGGATTGGATTATGTAGACCGTTTTCTAAGAAAAAGAGGTATGGCACTGAGTCTGGCTAAAACAGCCATACTACCGTTTACATTGAAAAGACCTGGAGATTTCCAGATTAGTCTGCAAAACCAGCCTATTCAAATGGTAAAAACTCATAGATTCTTGGGAGTGATTTTAGACCGGAGACTAACATGGTTGCCTCATGTTTAGTTCCTTGAACAAAAAGTGAATCAGGCCATGCGAATCCTCCGGCATCTCTGCGGGGCAAAATGGGGCGGTACTACAGAGTCGTTATTAGCCCTACATGTTGCGTGGATACGCCCCATCGTAAGTTATTCACTGCCGCTGCTGCACGGACTTCCAGCCTCCACCGAAAGGAGACTCCACTTGTTATTGGCAAGGAGCTTGAGGGTATGTCTGGGGTTGCCACGGTCAACTTCCAGTGCTTTAGTGTATGCAGAGGCTCGACAACCACCTTTGGCAGTACTCCGAGCTAAAGAAACATGTCGAAATTTATTTAGAATTTTCACGCAACATGAAAGTCATCCTTTATCTGATGCACTAACACAAAGGACGGCAACGAGACTACAGGAAAGTGTATCATCATTTCAAGCAGTAGTACCAGGATTTAAACGATGGAAACCTTCAAAACCACCTTGGACGCTGCCGCTTCTCAACGTTATCTATGAAATAGATGGCATACGGAAGAAAGCAGACATGGCGCCTCTAGTAGCCGCACAGATGGTACTTCATCATTTTCATATAACGCATAATGACAAAACGAAGATATATACAGATGGATCATGCACTGAAGAAGCGTCAGCCTGTGCGGTTCTTATACCCGAAATACAGGAAAAGAGAATGTACAAATTATCCCACAAATCTTCATCGACGACAGCAGAATTGGTGGCTATCTTTGAAGCAGTTAAGCTTATCTGCGAGAATTCTGAGCCACGAAAGTGGGTGATATGCACGGATAGCAAACCTGCCCTTCAGCTAATCAGAAATGCGAGATCACTTTACAAAAATGGTGAAATAGCACAATGTATTGCAGAAACGGTGGAACATGCCTCAGCGCAGGGTCACAACATTGTATTCCAATGGATACCCAGTCACACTGGAATAAAGGGAAATGAAGAGGCTGACAGCCTAGCGAAGAAAGCATTGAACGAAGGACGGGATTGCGCAATCCCTGTGTCTGGGGCGGATATTCGACATTTTATAACGCAAGGAGCTAACCATTGTTCGATGGAGAAGTTGTTTGATAGCCCTAAATCAAAGGAATCAGTACTTTATGAAGTTGATCCACACAGAAAATTTTTCATAGCGACAGATCTCCCACGACACTTAGAGACTTTAATCCACAGACTTCGATTGGAAGTAGCCTACACAAACAGCTTCCTGCACAAGATACATCGATCCAACTCCCCGGAATGCCATTGTGGTCAAGCAGAAGAAAATGTTCGCCATATTCTGTTGGAGTGCGTTAAATACGCGAATGAAAGAGAAAAATTAAAGAAAAAATTAGCAAGTTTGGACAGACGGCCCCTCACATTAAAGAAATTACTTGGACCATGGCCTGAGATGCGTCTTCAGAAAAAGGCGAACATCTTCCTGACAGATTTTTTAGTGGAGACCGGACTGGATAAGCGCCTGTGATAAACAGCCAGGGATTGATTTATATGAAATGTGTTAGTGCATATACTGTTAGTAGAAAAGGAAGGTGTGCGGGTGAACAGTTTATGACAGTGTGAACTGCTGCAAGCAAACTGTGTATTGGTATGATTTTTTTTTTCGGATTGTTCATGTTTAGGTACCGTTCAGTATTATTCTTTGTTTTTTTTTTTTCGCTGCATAACTTCGTGATATGGAGTAGCCGAGGCAATATGGACCTCAACCTCTCCACAGCAAAACAGTTAGAACAGAACAGAACAGGATGCTCGTAGCAGACCGTCAAGTTAGAAGAATGCTGCGTGCCTTCATGACTGTCGTCTGAACTATTTAGGCGACAGCTTTATATTCCTCATGAAACACGAAAATTGGCTGTTGGCGGCGTCGGCGTCATCACAAAGTGATGCAAAAAAGAAAATTAAGTCGTCATGTAATGACGTCTTCCTGACAACACGGTGTCGCCAAAATTTGTGCATTCATTATGATGTCATCTTAGGCGTCACTATGATGTCGCATAACGTAACGTCACATCACCTAGTCCTTCCCTGGTTGAACGTGAGCCAGTAATTCAAACACGTTGGCTGCAGAAAGCAAGGTGGGGGAATCAACACAGTCGACTCAGAAGGAGACGCAAAAGAAGACGATGGCTTTTGCCTTTGAGTCCTTATGGGCGAATGAGCAAGCAACAGTGTGATTTTTCTGTGATAAGCCTCAGAACAGCCCCTTCTCGAAGTGCGTTGAATGTACTGCATACGACGTACTAAAACACCTCAGGTAAAGAAGGCCAGAGACCACCCACTCGTTCAGAAGGAAGTAAAGGCAGCATGACTCATCCAGTGGATCGCAAGAAGGCTGCAATCGCGCCTCTCCGACCTCCGTGTGAACCAGCATGAACGACTGTAGCACTTGCAAGTGTAATCCTGTACTCGGAACAGCCGTGCTGTTTGTGCCTGTACTTTTCTCCTATTCCTTGCAATTTTAGAGCGCAGCTGTTCGGTCCTGCGTTGAGCGGCGTCACCGTCGGTAGCACAAATGATATACATGAAAACGTAACCGACAGACATGAAAAAATAAACCCAGAAAAAAAATATCCAAGACCGAACGGGATTTGAACCCAGGCCCTCTGCGTGGCAGTCGAGTATACCACCACAGAGTCATGCTGCCGCTTGAAACGCATTCGCAAAAAGACCCTGTACAGACGTCATGTCGGGCAAGGAATCGCGTTAACCTATGTGATATAGAGTGGCACAAGAGTAAAATAACAGCCAGTCATCACACAATGCTAATTGCGCAACGAGTGTATGGTTTAATGCTACCCGCCCACTGCAAAATGCTCAGCCATAATTCTTCGTCGTCATGAGCCACATGCAGCATGAACAAAGTGCACATAATACCTTACAGATGAGCAGCGTGCTCCTAGCTTATCCGTAGAAAGACGAATAATGACGCGGTGGGTGCTGTCCTATCTAACAAAAATTATGTCTTTTGGCGTAGTCGATACCTAGACGAAAGCCAAAACTTCAAACACAATTGGCCTTGCCCCAACACGAAGCTGCGCTCAGAATTCGCATTATGCAGTGTCGTAATCGTCGGTGAATATATTTCCTTCTTCTTTTGTATTGTTTTCCCCTAACCCCCCAGTGTGGGGTGGTAAAGCGAATATTAATCTCCCTACCCTTTCCTTCTGTCATCTCCCTTTCTCTTTCTTTTTCGCGCGGATGATTGGTGCTTGTCTAGCGCTTTTAGTGGTTCGTGCAACATTTGTCGACATTTGTCTTATCGTGATATATCCTTATACCAGGAGGTAACGTTTTTCTTAGCTGTACTCCTTTTTTTCTTTTTTAACCGCGGACCTGTTTAAGCCAGAGCCAAGTTCGGCGTTGGATCGTTTTCAGAAACTTGCTTTGCCTAGCAACCACTTGGCACAGTTGTGCCTGGTTTCGTCTAGCAACGCCTAGTGCGCCATCTAGCAACACGCTGGAGGAAGGAAAGGAGGAGGAGAGAAGAAGTCCAGAGGAGGAGGAGAAGAAACAAATAAAATTTTAAAAATTTCTAGGTTTGGCGGGATTTGAACCCGGGTACCCCTGGGCCAAAGGAAAGCGTCGTAACAACTCGGCTATCCAGGCACACTTGCAGAGCAAGCATTTATGGTAACCACATCATTGTGCTGCTATGGGCGAGATAACGAGAAAAAGCATAGAGAGAAAGAAAGAGAAAGAGAGAGAAAAAAAATATAGCATAACCATGTCTAGTATAGCATAGCAAGGGGGTGAGATAGGAAGTGAATGTGAGAAAGAGGGAAAAGAGAAGAAGAGAGTGTAAAGCATAGCATAGCCTTTTATACTACAGTGTAACAAGGGTGTGGGAAAGGGAAGTGAGAGTGAGGAGGAGAGAAAGAAGGAGGGGAAGGCTGCTAACGAAATGTGTTTCTATACACTTCACCGCTTCTTCTTAATGGAGACGTTATTTTGTCTGTCGCTGACATTCTGCGAAATGCCGTCCTATGAGCAAGAAGTACTCTCTTCTTCGAATAATAATATTTTTACCTCGCAGATACATGGCGTTAGAACGACCAAAACATGGCACGCGTTGACGGCGTTGAAATGAAGGCGTGTAATCGTGAACACCACAAAGGAAATCAGGGAGTCGAAAGAGAAAAAAGATAGTGTGGTGTTTGTTTCTTTCTATTCTTTTTGCCGCCATTGTTTGCATGTACTTCACCTCGTGCAAGTTTTATAGCTTATAGAATGCGGATTTATTCCCCGTCCCCACGCACAGTAGCAAGTCAGTGGTTTACATACGCCGGCTAAATTTTCTACCTTTCAATAAAGAGTTCTCTCTGTCTCTCTCTCTCTCTCTCTCTATTCGCTGATAAAGTTAATATTTATGATGAAGCTATAATGAAGCATCGCATGAACACAACATGTACTACCACCGGCATAAATGGAGCGGAAAGACCCCATGGAAGAGTCTCGACCAAAAAGCTTACGCGCGCACGGTCGCTCCAATGCAAGTCTTCCTCTCTGACACCAGAGGATTTCTCGCTTCTGTCGTTGCGCATGCTAGTCGGCGTTGTTGTCGCGGTTGCTGCTGCTTCTATGGAAAACACCATTTACTCACCAGTGTTGGCAGTGGAGCCCTTGCTGTCGCTAATCACTTGCGCCGCAATCATGTGACAGGAAACCCAGCGTGCAGCAGGCGAAAGCAAGGGTGAACAGGTGTGACGTGGAACACCGTTCTTCGTAGTCAGATGTGGAAAGTATTATCTAGTGCTGCCTTTTTGAGATTTTATAATGTTTTTCTTTGGCGGGAATTTCTATCTTTCCTTCAGGAGTACGTTTTTGCAAGCTAGTCGGTTCATACTGATATTGCCAACGAACTGCGCGAAACAATCACCGTTTTGCGCAGTACAATAACGACTTCAATTTTTTTTTCTCTTCAGATTGCGTATGTCTTTTCTTTTGTTACCACCATCAAACTTCGCGCATGGGTGCTGGGCCAAATTAATACGACTTTCTCGTCTTGTACATGACACAGAACGTACCTAGCTTGCCTCCGCAACAGATAAAACCGTCGTGTTGAAGTCAGTAACTTATTCAAGAAGAGGTAGATATAATCCGGCAGACGTAGCCATCGGCGCGGTGTTCTTGTAGCGGTAATCGCTTGCTTACTTTTTTGTATAGATCACTTCTTGATCATTAGAATTGTAATTGTAGATAAAGGACATCAGCCATGTCACGTGATCACTTTGCATGTGCTTTTTCATATCTATTTCGTTATATATTCCCTGTAAGAAAGTCGTCGGTATAGCCGAAGCCCATTGTGTGTGCATTGTGCAGACTTTCCTGGGTGTGCTTACGGGGAAACGAAAGAAAAGCAAGACACCGCAACAAACGCTGAACACTCACCTTTGACGCTCGCTTCTAGCAAATTTTGTTCAGTTATTGCGCATTCTATTGGCCTGCGAAGAAAGTATATCGTCGCTATATATGAACCGTTCTCAAACACGTCAAGTTCCAGATACCGCCGAACTGAAGCTGACATTTGAAAGTTCCTGAGCATGAGCGTAAAGCGGACCTTCACACGCGCAGTACGCTTCAAAAGCTCCAGCGTCTCTTTGATGAAAGTTGAGTGACGCAGCTTCTTATAATCTTGCCCAATTAAAGAGAATGCATGCCAGCTTTCACAGCCTAATTTCCATCTGAGCGGTCAAGCAAAATAGCCGCTAAAGTCGTTGAGTGCGAGCACTTACACGGACCTTGCGTCTTGCGAGCTACAAGAAGAAGAAGAAGAAGAAGAAGAAAACGTTCTTACATAGCGGCGGTTTTGAAAGGGCCCCCCGAAGACCTGAAAATGCAAAGAACGATCGCGTTCTTTTCACATGGTATTTCCCGTCTTTTCAGCACAATTCGTGACGTTAGAAGTCTCTTCACGTGACAACATGAGGAACTGAGCTCTTTATTGGTCCATATACGGGGATATCAGTTGTGAATTGTCTCCACCCTACTTTCCTGTCCAGTAGCACGCCCGTTCTGCCTTGTTTCGCGTGACTGTCTTGGGCGATCAACTGGTTTCACTTCGTTTTGTGCTCTTTCGACTGCGCAAACGCAGGTAACAGTGTCTGACCGAAAATCGCGAAGTCCTGATAGGCTCATCGCTTATAGTGCTAACATTGTTCACGTGTTGTATGAGTGGCGAAATGGAGATAGGGAAGGCGCGAAGCCATTCTCTCGTCTGTAGACTGGTTTAAGGGCCCTTCAAGGGCACTGAAGCAGTGCCCTTGCGCGGTCTTTCTGTACGGACGTACGAGAGTCTACTTCGCGTCTGTTCTTGTTTCTCGTACACAATCGTAGTTTTCATTCACAAGAACTACTCAGAATTTCTCGCTTTGGTCTAGACTGTGACATACCCATTGTAATGATAAACAATTTTTTGGGTTTTACGTGCCAAAACCAACATATGGTTATCAGGACCGCCGTTGGAGTGGATGGTCTAGACTGTGACATACCCATTGTAATGATAAACAATTTTTTGGCTTTTACGTGCCAAAACCAAAATATGGTTATCAGGGCCGCCGTTGGAGTGGACCCTAGAATAATTTTGATCAACTGGACTTATTTAACGTGCACCTAAATTCACCTACACGGGTGTTCTCGCTTTTCGTCCCCGTAAAAATGCTGTGGCCGAGGCCGGTAGTCGAACCCACGCCTTTGTGCTTCGAGGTACGCGAAACCGTACCTTCTAAGCTAATGTAGCGCGCTAGTACTTGCCAGAAGAATCTGAACAGGAGGAGATGACGACGGCACGCCAAGCGCTGGATGGCTGCGCCTGTTCGTGTTCGCGTCTGTCTCAATGGCTTGTGATCAAATGTAATTTGTGGAGTTGCAGCATCGACGTCTGTCTGCCTGTTTGCACACTACCATGGCTGGTGAAAGATACCCCATGTGAGCCGTAACGATTGCTAAGTTGGTAAAATGATTTAGGTAAAAAATTCAACCAATTCTAGATTTACAGGGCTCTCAGCCACTTTCAGAGCTTTCTGAAAAGCTTGCCTGGGCTTCATTGGCCACGTGCAGAGGATTCCTCGGAGTTAGAGATAATAACATAGCGATATCCAAATCAAATCTCTTTTATTCTGAGCATCCCGTTCGGATTGAGGAAAGCAGAACTTGGTATCTAGCAAAATCGCGACAACGGGCCGGAAGAAATTCAAGCTTTATTTGTATCAGTGAATGCAGCGCCTTTAGTCAAAGTTACTTGGTGACTGGGATAATCCCGATGGTTTGTGGAAGTCAATCTCAATTATTGGCTACGTTTGTCCAGAAATCCTAAGTAGTGTTTACCGGCCCATGTGCTCCCTTCATTTTTAGGGGACCAGTGTTGAGCAGTGAGACTTGCCTACGTTCAGTGGCACGTACGTACTGGGAGCTCTTGTGCACATGGGACAGACGAATTTTGGTTTCGCCTAGCCATATCCAGCTTCGCTGTATGTGATGTATATATCCGTGGTGTTTGGAAACGTTGGTAAAAGCCCATAATGTTCCATGTTCTGCGTGCTCTTTTTTGAAGGGACCCTGCAACACTTTTTGAGCGCTTTCAGAAAACGCTGCCTATCGGTAGTCGAGGGTCCTGAGAACACGTGATCCAAGCAATATTGTCACGGGGTCGTGACGTAGACGAAGGCAGCAGTCAGCACGTCCGAGATGAAACTCTTTATTTGACTGAACTTGCGGCCGGGAAACTGAAAGTCAAACTACAGCAATACACTGATAGCGGCGAACAGAGCGTCGACCGTCGATCAACTGACTAGCGGTGAAGCGCGTCGGTATTTATACATGTGACGTCGAATATTTCAGCGTTATCGCTGGTTGTCGCGCAAACTCTATAGAATAAGCTCGAGTGTTCGCGTCTTGCGCACAGTCTTAACAAAACGATCTACAATAATCAGGAAGCTTCTCGAACAATGATGTGCGGTTTCCGCTGAGCGTTGCTGACAGTCTTTGTGGGCGAAAACCGAATACAGCAAAAGTGATAATAAGAAACGCACTTTGCAATATAGCGCAGCACGCGGCCTGTAATGTACAAGTAATTCTCAAAGTCAGCTTGAAATCGCTGTCTCTTCTATCGACAAATGATGCCATAAACCCAAACGACGGCGACATAAAGCCAAAGTCCACGGCCGTTGGCTAATTTGAGCATCCTGATCATGGCCTCCGAGATTGCGGGCGCGCGGCGGGTTTTTCTCCGGCCGTCCCAATCGCACGGAGAGAGCGTATTCCCCGAGGTGGGCGTGGCGCGCTCTTTTCTCCGCACCGCGGCGCACTTACTTGGGATCGGAAAAGCTGCCGCGCTGTTGGCGCAGCTTGCATGTGGCGAGGGAAAAAAAATGGTTTTGCACATTTAATTACCTCGCGCTCATTTGGAAATGTCTGGTCAAGGTGTACGAGAGGCCAAGTCAATGCCGGGGCCTATCGATTCTCAAATGGGCTTTTTTTTTCTGTAGATTTGCGCCGCCTTTATTAGAACACTTAGAAAAGCGATGCCTCTGCAAGAGATCCACATGTGCAAGAAACTTACTATACTTCGAAATTTGCGGGCTGTATAGTATGGGGGCGCTAGCGAAGGAGAAGAAAAAAAAAGAATGATGCTGAGGCTGGGCGTGATGACGACCGGGGCTCGCGCTCGCCCTGCCGTGAAAGACCGATAAGTCGTTGCCGGGCCTTCGTAAATTACAGGGGCGTAGCCAGTTTCTTTCGGGGGGGGGGGGGGGGGGGGTTCAACCATGCTTTATGAATATGCGTGCGTTTGTATGTGTGCGTGTATATATACGCAAGCAAAATTGAAAAATTCCGGGGAGGGTTTGATCCCCGCCCCCCTTGGCTACGCCCCTGGTAAATTAAACGGGTTTTCTTGTCGCCTACGTGTTCTCTGAGGGCTTCGGCCGACCACTGGCCCCGAGCCCACAATAGATATGTTGATAATGTTGTAAGCTGGATTTAAGGCCTGCGACGGAAGCAGTCCGTTTGGAAGCAGTATCGCAAAAAGCAGGTATCCGTGCATGCTTCCTTTGTGCAGTTTTTCCTTTGGTGTAACAACATATAGCGAAACGAAAACACACGTACAGCAGCACTCAAATTTTCCATTAGGAACATGTTGTTTATATTTCCTTTATTAACAACTTGCAGGCACTTCCTTCTATACGGAAACTTTAAAGGCATTGTATAACAGGTGCAGAAGGGTACGCAGTAGTATTCCATATTCCTGAAATTAAAGAGGAGATCACAGGACCTCACAGCATTTTCTCTAACAACAACAAAAAAGACAGCACTGACAGAGTTTCAGTTATATAGCCGTAAGTAGTCCGCCACTTCAATTAATAAATCACTGCTATTGAATCAAACATTAATTTCCACTTCCACGCCAAAATTTTGTCTTTACGCAGAACGCCAGCAACACAAGCATGCAAGATAAAAAAAAAACGCGCAAACTTCGCAGCATGAGCGCGTTACCAAGAAGTGAGGTCGAGCGCACGCTGGAGGGGAATGCTAACTGAGCCGACCAAACTCGGCACTCGGCATCAGCAATCGTCATGCTCTCTCCTCGCGATGTCGCCGGGGCCATCAAGTCTGGCGCTAAAGCCGCGCTCGCATAGCGCACAATGCTTCGCACTCGCCCACGAGCAGGGTTGCCACTGACTTTCGAGTAAATGTCGCCAAACGACGAGCCAAAAGTCGCCAAAAGGCGCCATTTTTTTACAAATTTCGCCAAAAAAGTCGCCATTCTAGATATGTGCGGCATACCGAGTAATAACAATTTCCACTCACGTATAGCCCCGTTGAATACACTACCATCCAAAGCCATTAAATTATACTGACGTTTCTCAATGACAGTCGTATCGCCCGCTTCATCATGGGAGTGCATGGTGCTGCTGCTCCGACTAGCCGCAAGATGTGCGTGGTGGCGCAAGGATGAATGAATGAAGCGCTCATGATAACCTTGCATCCCTGTCCGCTCGTTTCAAAGGTAAAAGTGTGGTAAACCTTGGGAGAAAACCGTTGTTTGTAGACAGCTTTACGTATACCCTTATATGAATTAAAAGGATTAAAAGGTTTATTGAAGGTAACACGACAGAATTCTTACAGGAACCGATCATTAGTGAGTCTTACACCTTTTCAGTGGGAACTAATATGATACCGGACGCCAGTGACCCTTTCTTATAGTCGTCACTTATATCTACACGCGTCAATCCTGTGCGTTATTAATGAACAAGTAGACAATGTAAAATGTTATATAGCAATTGTTTTCATTGCACACGCTCACCGAGAACAGTGGAAAATGCCTCAATAAATATTTTTTATTGCACAAATAGCCGCGTATCCGCCTCCCTTCGCTATTCCAAAACAGTCTTTACGAGCTGAATTGGGCGTACTGCAACAGTGAACAAGTCGCCAAGCTATTCACACAGTTGGAGCTTTGGCGGAACAAATGGTCGGAACACGCGGCAAACCCGTGGTCTAGCCCCTTCAGAAGCGAAATTTCAGAGAAACTTAAAGCACCTAAAGCCATAAACTTACAGTCAAACACTGCCCTCTCGCAGAGTGCAAGGCAGTCCGCTGACTTACATTTTGCTAGAATGTCGCTGGGGGACGTTCCGGTACCTCCTGCATCTAGATGGCATCCCGGACTAAGGATTCCACTCACCGATCTTCTCACAGAACATCAAATAAACGTTTTATTTTCTCTGTAGATGAATTGAGAAGATAAGAGTTACAGGATGGACATACCGAATGACGCGTAATATGCACATTCTACTCGTGGGTCTAAAACCAAAAAAAATACAGACAATGTTGCCGCTCATTCGTCGGGAAGACACTGAGCTTTGGATGCACAACTCAGTGAAGACCTAAGCCGAAAATCGCCAGAAATTCGCCATGTCGCCATTCATAATTTTAGGTCGCCACGGGCCTCTCAAATTCGCCAATTTGGCGAAAAGTAGCCACCATTGGCAACCCTGCCCACGAGGCTTCCCCAGTTTCCCTTTCCAACTACCTCCCGTCGCGCCGCAGGAGACAGGGAGGAGGTTGCGGGCGGTCGCCATACGTCTAGACCGTGGTCTAGACTGAAAGTCGCCGGTTCTGCGACGACCACAGACTGGTTCCAGGCGCGTTTTGTTCGTTTATGATCGATTGATTGATTTGGATGCAGTCGAGAGCACAGTAAATGAGCACGACACTGATATTGCCATTGTGCTACCAAAACGTAAGCAAAATCCGGATGACGAAAAAGGAGGCGATGACAACTCAGGCACTTTCATTGTGAACGACGTGTGGAGTAAATGTAGGTCGGCTAATCGAAGCCTTAAACAATATTCCGGCAAAATTACTTATCATCTTACTTCAGTGATATCACCAGGGCACTCAGTTATCTATAGCGTAACCGTGCTTCGGTTGACCAACGCATAAATATCCGTACGCGATCAAATAGTAAAACGATGTGTCACGATAGAAGGGCAATATGATTCAACGACGAAAATTAGCCCAGTTTTCACCCATACACGTCTCCAGAAAGGAAGAATGCTAGATAGCCCTGTATATTTCTCAAATCAAGATATTTGGCGCCGAGACAAAACGGACCGTAATGAAAAAAAAATGTAACACTACCAGAGACGAATTCATACCTCCTTACAATAATTTATAGCAGGAAAATTCAGCAGTTGCCGTGCGTTTCTCCGTAAATTGGACCAAAATAAATGCAGTAACAGAAAAGAAAATACTTGCTTTCAGTGCATCCAGAAGATCCTGGCGGCAATGCTTGCTCGTACTCAGAAAAAAAAAAACATGCGCACGCTGTAATAACGCGCGCTCTGCTTTCTGCCGCGGTCTCCGCTGCCGCCGGATGGATGGATGCTATGAGCGTCCCCTTTATAACGGGGCGGTGACATGTCTGCCACCAGGCTCGAAGGCGAAAAAAAAAAGAGAAAGAAGAAAAAAAAGCTTCCTTGTTTCATGTTGTCCTAATGCCTTATCTACATTGATTAAATCTACGTTATTATACCAAAAAATATAAATTCACGGTCCATCTCTCTGCCTCTTAAGGCAGAATGACCTTATTTTCCCCCATTATTTATTTTTGTACTTTATCTCTACTTTTCTGCCACCAATACTCTAACCGTCTCTTACTTATTTCTATCGCGGACGTGTTCAGCTTTCCATTGTTGTCCCTAAAGCCCAAGGCTTCATGTAGACTCGTGCCCACACGTATACCTGGGTGAATATCGCCACATTCAATCAGTACATGTTCCATCGTTTCCTTAGTTCCCCCGCAGCATGTACAATGTTCTTCTTCGTTACTGAATCTCGCTTTATAACTACGCGTTCTAAGGCAGCCCGACCTTGCTTCAAACAGCAAAGCGCTTCCCCTTGAATTATCATAAACCTTTCCCTCCTTATTTCGTTTTTTCCTTTTCGGTAGTTACTCAGAGCCGGCTTCTTTTCCATCGCTGTCATCCAATAAGTCCTCTCCGCCTCTCTGACCTTCCGCTTAATGCTCCTTGTTGCCATATCGCCCGCACTGCCAGCCGTATATTTACTGGTGAGCCTCCTAGTTCTTTTTCTCCACTGCGTGTCAACGCTTTTTCTATACAAATACCTGAAAACCTTCTCTGCCCATCTACTCTCCTTCATTTTCCTCAGCCTCTCTTCGAATCTCATTTTGCTCTGCGCTTCCCTCACTTCAAAGCCTGTCCATCCCATATCACCCTTTACCGCCTCATTTGTCGTCTTCCCGTGAGCGCCCAACGCGAGGCGGCCCACCGTCCTTTGATTTACATCCATTCCTGATTGCACCTCTGACTTCATGCACACCACTGAGTTCCCAAATGTAAGCCCCGGAACCATCACACCCTTCCACAGCCCTCGAAGCACCTCGTACCTATTGTATCCCCATAAAGCTCTGTGCTTCATAATTGCAGCATTCCTCTTTCCCTTTGCTACCGATGCTTTCTCTTGTACCTCCATATATCTATCCCCCTCATTTACCCATACTCCGAGGTACTTGTACTCGCTTACCCTCGGTATTTTTTGGCCCTGTATTAAGACCGTATGGTCTCCGTGATCATTGAATACCATCAATCCACATTTTGTTGCACTAAATCCTAGTCCTAGAGCCTCACACTCCCTTCCGCATATATCTGCCAGTCGCTGTATATCATCTTGACTGTCCGCAAATAAGACAATATCATCAGCATAAAATAGACCTGGAAGTTTCTGCTCAACCATCGCTCCGACCTGTTTGTGTGACAAATTAAATCCAATGTTGCTACCTTCTAGCGCTTTTTTCCATCCTCGCCATGTACAGCATGAATAACAGCGGGGACAAAGGGCATCCCTGTCTCAGCCCCTTGCTAATTTCAACGCTGTCCTTGCTACTTATTCCTTCCCATTCTATACAAACTGTATTTTCTCGGTATATTTCCCTCAAAAGCTGTACACAGTCGTCACCTATGCCCACTTCCTTCAATATATCCCACAAAATTTCCTGATTAACGTTGTCATACGCCCCGGTGATATCTAGATAAGCTACGTATAAGGGCCTGTTTTCTATTTTAGATATTTCTATACACTGGGTAAGAACAAACAGATTATCGTCTAACCGCCTGTCGATTCGAAATCCATTCTGAAGTTCTCCCAAAATATCATTTTGTTCTACCCACGCTTCTATTTTTAATTTTACTGCCTGCATCGCCAACCTGTATAGCACCGATGTAATTGTTAGCGGTCTATACGAGCGAATGCTATCCCTTTCTCCCTTGCCTTTATAGATTAAGTTCATTCTACTTTTTCGCCAACTGTCTGGTATTTCCCTCTCCTGTAAGCACTTTTCTACGGCTTTCAGCAGTGCTTCTTTAGTGTTATGTCCGAGTTCGTTAATGAGGCTGACGGGAACCCCATCTAAGCCCGGAGTAGTGCGCTTAGGAATTTTTCCTTCGGCCTTCTTCCAATTGAAATTCTCTAGTACAACATCTTCGTCGGTTGCACCCCTTTGCGTACTTTTACTCACCGGGGGAATCCCCTGGGGGACCTTTTTAAACGAATCGGCTGTTATCTTTCGGATGTAACCTAGCGCTTCATATCCTTCCAATTTATTTCCTCCTTCATCTACCATATGTTGTTGCATTGTGACAGACTTCCTACCCAGCGCTTTTAGGTGGCTCCAAAATATCCTAGGCGCGGCCTTCTTCTTTTCGCGTATCTCTGTCATCCAGCGTTCACTTTCACCTTTAATTTTTGCCTCGACTAATTTCTGCACAATGGATTTTTGCTCTAAATATATTTCCCATATTTGGTTGACTTCGTCCTGTGGCCGCTTCTCCTTTTTTGCCTGTCTGTGCTCCCGTGATGCCTGACGTCGCATCTCGATCGCTTCCCGGATTTCTTTGTTCCACCAACTTTTTGGCTTTTTCTTTCCTTTCCAACCAATAGTTTTCTTCTCTATTTCTATTTCTTTCGTGATTACATGTAGCAGCTCACTATACTTCCAGTCTTTGCCTGGTAGTTCGTCTACTTTTTCCTCGACTCTTGCGGCTATATTTGTTATTTGTTTGTCATTTAGATACGAGCTGCCAAACTTTGATTCTATGTTCTTATTTTCAGTTTTATATCCCATTTGTAATATTATGCGTTTATGATCACTACCCAAGCTGTTAATGCCTTCTTCGTCTATTCTCATCTCTCTAAGTTTGTCATATATTCCTTCTGTCATGAGACAGTAATCAATGCTCGATTGCCTGTTTCTGACTTCCCACGTGATCTGCCCCTCACACTTAGGCCCCACGTTAACTATCTCAAGACTATGTTGCTCGCAGAGATCTAGCAATAACTTGCCATTGGTGTCTGAATATCCGTCAAGGTCATGAATGTGAGCGTTCATGTCCCCTAGAAGGATTATCTCGGCATCATGACCAAATTCTTTAATATCGGTGCTTATGCATTTCACTATCTCCAGATTCTTTTCTCTGCAGTTATTCCCTGTCCACAAGTAAGCTACACCTAGCCACGTTTTCTTTCCACCTACTGTGCCCGAAACCCATACGTGCTCTGAATCTCAAGTGAGTGCGCCATCTCGCGGTAGCCGGGCGCGCGACGCGATGTTCGTTTATTTTGCTGGGGAGCGCGGCGAAGCGGCGATTGGGACGGCCGGAGAGAAACCCGCCGGGCGCCCGCCATCTCGGAGGCCATGTCCTGATCTGCATAGTTACCGCTGCCACCGCAAGATGCCGCCACGTGCTCGCGCGCACTCACGATCACGCTGAAAGTAAGCCGCGCACACGAAGAAAAAAAGAAAAGAAAGTGCTCAAGGGAATGACGCGTGCTGACGAACGGCCGTAGCCTGTTGCCCCCTTCTTCATACCCTTCCCTGCGTAGCTTTCAGCACGCTCGCTGGTACGAAAGGAGAGAGAAAGCGCTTAAAGCGTGCGAGAAATCCCTGTAACTCTGCTCGTACTTGACGGAATCTAAAATTTTTTTTGCGGCAGTCGATTCGTGAAGCAATGAACTCCTTTATTGAAGCCATTCGATGACTACTTAGAAATGTGTTGCAGGGCCCCTTTAATTTTACTTCGTTTCCTTTAAAGTCTCTGTTCGCACGAGATACTGTTCAATATTCGCGCATGCGTCATGACTTCCACAAAGGCTTCCAGCGTTAGGTGCAGTGCCGGTTCTCCGCCGTGTTTTGTGCAGGGTAAATAATCACCTGCGACGCTGCCTTGCTGCCGCGACGTTCCCGAAACCGCGGCGCCCACAATCAAGTCGTTTTCCCATCTGGGTCAGCTTCCTGCAGTTTCTTGCAATTAGGGAACCAAGTTGTTCATTGTGGCTGGGAGTACAAGTGGGAAAGAAGGACGGGAAAGCCAGCAGCTAGGAAATCCGACTAATCGAAGTCGGCCCGGTTTACTGCGCTGCTTTTTACTCTTCCAACCTCTGTCCATTCTTCTTTTCCTGTCGCGACAGTATTTTTTTTCTTCGAGAAAGCAATGGTGAACGACGTCGTAAAGACAAAACTGTCCCCAAATTTCCGCTGCGATAAACGGAGCCAGTATACAGTGAATGTATACATTGAATGTATACTTTGGGGAGTGCGTATAGAATGAGAAGAAAATAATAATAGTTGTGGTATTACATCCAAAAACCACGATATTGTAACGACGTGGGATCGACGAGGACACGGAGAACGATAGGCAAACACGCTTTATCATTCAGAGAACACTGCCACGTCTTCTTCGTCCCCGCGATGGGCCAAAAACACTCGCGCTGCTTCGTTGCCGTCGCCACTGGCACATACGCGCGGCATTATTCCCCCTTTAAAAATAAACATCGCCCCGATGTTCAACGTTCAGAAAGCAAGGTAAAAAAAAAAAAGAAACTGCGCAGTTAGTCACTGCAAGTATGGCTTCATCCGAAGCACGTGAACAATTTCAGGCGAATGCTTTCGGCGCTTTGAGCTCTGAGAGCCGTCCGGAACAGCCTCGTAGTTGACCTCACTGATGCGTCGGATAACTGTGTAAGGTCCGAAGTATCTTCGCAATAGCTTTTCGGAGAGCCCACGCCGACGAATAGGCGTCCAGACCCACACTTTGTCGCCCACGTTGTATGTGACGGGTCTGTGTCAGAGATTGTACTGTCTGGCGTCATAGCCTTGTTGTTGGTTGATTCGCAACCGGGCAAGTTGTCTAGCTTCTTCTGCTCGCTGTGTAAACTCTTCAGCGTCCATCTCATTGTCATCATTTTCGTGAGGGAGCATTGCGTCTAATGTTGTCGTAACTTCACGGCCGTAAACGAGACTGAAGGGTGTCTTCCGAGTGGTCTCTTGACGTGCCGTGTTGTACGCGAACGTGACGTAAGGTAGAATGTCGTCCCAGTTCTTGTGCTCTACATCTACGTACATGCTTATCATGTCAGCCAGGGTCCTATTGAGACGTTCAGTCAACCCGTTGGTCTGGGGATGATACGCCGTTGTTTTCCTGTGAGCGGTACCACTGAGTCGAAAAACGGTGTCCAAAAGCTCGGCCATGAACGCAGTACCTCTGTCGGTGATAACTACTGCAGGAGCACCGTGCCTTAAAACGATGGCTTCGATAAAAAATCGCGCCGCTTCATGTGCTGTTGCCCGTCGCAAAGCGCCCGTCTCGGCGTATCGGGTGAGGTAATCTGTGGCGATGATTATCCACCTATTTCCGGTAGCAGACGTTGGGAAGGGGCCCAGAAAATCCATGCCGATTTGTGCAAATGGTGTTGTCGGCACTTGGACAGGCTGCAACAGACCGGCTGGCTTGACGGATGGCGGTTTGCGACGCTGGCAATCGAGACATGTCTGCACGTAAGTTTTTACGGCCGCAGCAAGTCTCGGCCAGTAATAGTGTTGCCCAATCCTCGCCAATGTCCGGGTGTAGCCCAAGTGACCAGCGGTCGGTTCGTTGTGGCAGGCGTGTAGGACCTCACGTCGAAGCGACGAGGGAACGACGAGTAAGTAGCTGCTGCCAGTAGGTGAGAAGTTCTTCCTATAAAGTACGTCATTGCGCAAGCAGTACGACGTCAGCCCCCTTGCGAATAATTTCGGCACGCTACTGGTTCGTCCTTCCAGGTAATGAATAAGCGGTAGCAGTTCAGGATCGTCCCGCTGCTGTTGTGAAAAAGCGGCAGTGTCAACGACGCCCAAGAAGGCCGTGTCGTCGTCGTCTTGGGCTGCTGTCTCAACAGGAGACCGAGAAAGACAGTCGGCATCGGCGTGTCGTTTTCCTGATTTGTAAGAAACAGTGAAGTCGAATTCTTGGAGCCGGAGACTCCATCGTGCGAGACGGCCGGATGGATCTTTCAGATTAATTAACCAACAGAGTGAATGGTGATCGCTGAGAACGGTGAACGAGCGACCGTACAAATACGGACGGAATTTCAGAACTGCCCATACCATGGCGAGGCATTCTTTCTCGGTCGTAGCGTAGTTGGCTTCTGCTCGGGACAGCGTCCTACTGGCATAGGCGATCACCTATTCACTGTTGTCCTGCCATTGTACGAGCACTGCTCCAAGACCCACGTTACTAGCGTCGGTGTGCAATATCGTCGGCGCGTCTTCATCGAAGTGGGCGAGCACGGGAGGCGTTTGCATGCGTTGACGAAGCTCGTGAAATGCCCGTTGCTGGTCTTCGCCCCATGCGAAGGGGACGTCTTCCGTGGTGAGCTGTGTCAATGGCCATGCGATGCGCGAAAAATTGGCAATAAACCGCCGATAGTAGGCACATAGTCCCAAAAAACGTCGCACTGATTTTTTGTCTGATGGGGTAGGAAATTTCGCCACGGCAGCAATCTTATCCGGATCGGGTCGGATCCCCTGGCTGCTGACGACGTGTCCGAGGAATTGAAGTTCGTGAAAGCCAAAGTGGCATTTTTCAGGTTTCAATGTAAGACCGGCTACGCGTATTGCTTCGAAAACTGCTTCCAGTCTTCTTAAGTGTTCATCGAACGTAGCAGAAAAGACAATCACGTCATCGAGGTACACCAGGCAGGTTTGCCACTTAAGTCCTGATAGTACAGTGTCCATTAGACGCTGAAACGTTGCTGGCGCCGAACACAAACCGAAAGGAAGAACCTGAAATTCATAAAGTCCGTCGGGCGTGACAAAGGCGGTCTTCTCACGGTCTCTCTCATCCACTTCAATCTGCCAGTAGCCGCTTTTCAAGTCCATTGACGAAAAGTAGCGTGCGTTTCGTAGTCTGTCCAGGGAATCATCAATGCGCGGCAGCGGATACACATCCTTCTTTGTGATCTGGTTGAGCTTCCGGTAGTCGACGCAGAAACGCAAGCTGCCGTCCTTCTTTTTTACGAGTACTACAGGCGATGCCCAAGGACTGTTAGATGGCCGAATAACGCCATCTTCCAGCATCGTTTTCACCTGCTTTTGAATTGCATCACGCTCCTTTGGGGCAACACGATAAGGATTTTGCCTGATGGGTCTGGCGTCAGAATCTGTGATGATGCGGTGTTTTGTGAGCGGCGTTTGACCAACTCTTGAAGTTGATGAGAAGCAGCCGTGGAACTTGTGGATCAGCGCAAGAAGGCGGTCTCGCTCGACGGTCGATAACGTCGGACTAACGTCAACAGGTGTCGGTGTAGTGATAGGAGACGCTGCCACCTCCTCCACTAGATGGCAATCTTCAATTTGCGCGAGTTCGTCGAAATAGGCAATGGCAGTGCCTCTAACAATGTGTCGGCGTTCCTTGCTGAAATTCGTCAACAAGAGGTCAGCGCGTCCATCGATCACATTGATGACAGCCCTGGCAATAGAAATGCCGCAAGTGAATGCTAGCTCATTGATGTGTTCAGCGATGCCAGTGCCGCTCTGCAGGCTCTCGCAGTGCACGGGTACGAGGCAGCAACTCCGCGGCAGCAGTATGACGTCGTCGCCGGCGATACGTAATCGAGGTCGTTGGTTTTCCTCATCATTAGCAGTGCCCCAGGTTGTAGCGAACGTTACGCTCATGTCGCGGATGTTAATGACAGCCCCGTATTCGCGCAAGAAATCCATTCCCAATATGAGCTGTTTACAGCACTCATGAAGGATGACGAGGGTGGCGACGAAGGTGGAACCAGCGATTAAGAGTCGGGCCGTGCACTTTCCAACAGGTGTCATTAACTGACCTCCGGCAGTTCTTATATTGGGTCCGTACCATGGAATCTTTACCTTCCTTAGTCTGTCGGCTAGCTGTAGGCTTATTATGGAAAAGTGAGAGCCAGTGTCAACAAGAGCTGTCACTTGATGGCCGTCAATGTGGACGACGAGGTCAGCGCTGACGACGTCGGTTACATCGGCAGCTGGCGCATTCGTCGTATTCGTCGGTGTGCTCGTCGTCTTCGGCTTCGGCGACTTCGAGTCGTTCGTCTGTAATGGGGGCTGTTCGGAATTTCGATGATTGGCAACCCCACCCCCGGAGGTCGCTGCGTCTAGTTTCCCCGTCGCGGGCTAGGGGACCTGCCCCTAGTGACGTCGGCAAAACTGCGACGATTCGGTGAATTGTACCGCGCAGGAGATGGAGAACGTGATCGGGGCGTCGCTGGATTTTGTGGCGGTATGTCGAGAGGAGCGTCGTTGTACGTGCGTCGACCGTCATGCGTCGCGTAATCAGGGTGGGGAGGAAATCTCGAGTACTGAGCGTCGCGATAACGGCAAACTCGATAGACGTGCCCTGCTTCGCCGCAATGGAAGCACACCGGTCGACGGTCAGCGGTACGCCACAAATCGGTTTTGCGACGCTGGTAGTTCAGTGAGGATTCTCCATTGAACCACGTTGCGGTGTTTGGATGTCGGCCATACGGCATTCTTCGTGGCGGCGAGATCGGCGAGGTTGGGAGAGTCGCCGGCGATGAGATCGGCTGTGCGAGGGTTGGTGGTGGTCTAGGCATTGGAGCCGGCGGCGTCGAAGGTGCGATGACTGGGCGTCGGACAGCATCAGCGTAAGTAAGATGTCGCGGCACATCACAATAGCCGGGCGATGAAAGAGCCTGAGGACCTCATCCCGGACATCAGCGACAAAAGACAATGCCGGCGCCGGTTCTGGTGGAATTAAACCAAGCTGCCGAAGCTCCTCTCGCAGAATCTCCCGGATGACTTCACGTAGAGGCTTCTCGTTGCTCGCAGTCATAAGAGAAGTACTCGCTACAGAGTTGATCATGTTGTCATGCAGGCGGTACCGTTGCTGTAGAGCCCGTTCGATCGCTGTGGCTTCTTTGGTGAATTCAGCTACTGTCGTTGGTGGATTTCTCACAAGCCCAGCAAACAGTTGCTCCTTTACTCCTCGCATGAGATACCGTAACTTCCTCTCTTCCGGCATCTCGGGGTCTGCCCTACGGAAAAGACGGGCCATGTCTTCGGCGAACATAGCCACGCTCTCGTTTGGTTTTTGGATGCGGGTTTCCAGGAGACGTTGTGCACTCTCCCTTCTGTCGACACTAGTAAAAGTGTCAAGCAGCTGGGCGCGGAAGTCGTCCCAAGTAGTCAAGCTTCTTTCCCGGTTGATGTACCACGTCTGAGCGTTGTCCTTCAGGTAGAAGTAGACATTCGAAAGCTTGGCTTCTGGGGTGGCCCATTGGTTGTATTTCGCACAACGCTCGAACTGGTCCAGCCAGTCTTGGGCGTCTTCATAGGCTTCACCATGAAAGCACTCAGGAATCATAGGATTCTGCAGTGTCAGGTGCGATGGAGCTGCAGTGGCCATGGTTGAAGGAGGCAAGCGATTGCTGGAATTTTCTGACAGGGGGTTGAGCTCGGGCGCCAGGCCTAACAGACGGCGACTGAATCGGTGGACCGGTGTTTCGACGCGTGGTGGCGATTCCGGGCTCGATTGTCGGCTCCGCGAAGGAGTGCCAAGCATGAAGCTTACCCATCACCTCCACCAGTGTAACGACGTGGGATCGACGAGGACACGGAGAACGATAGGCAAACACGCTTTATCATTCAGAAAAAACTGCCACGTCTTCTTCGTCCCCGCGATGAGCCAAAAACACTCGCACTGCTTCGTTGCCGTCGCCACTGGCACATACGCGCGGCAATATGATCATGAGAAACGCCGCAGTGGAGAGCTCCGGAAATTTAGACGACCTGTGCTTCTTTAACGTGCACCTAAATATAAGTACGTGAGCCCGTAGCATTTTCCCTCCATAGAAATGCGACCGGGATTCGATCTCGTGACGTTCTGGTCAGCAGGCACTCATTCTCCCTCCGCGGTGGTCTCGAGAAAAAATCCCGGCCGGCTTGGGGTCAGCAGTCAAGCAGTACAACAACTAGACCACCTTGGAGTGTGAATGAATGAATGAATGAATGAATGAATGAATGAATGAATGAATGAATGAATGAATGAATGAAAAGAAGAACGCTACTTTATTGCACATGGAGTGCAGACATACATCGAAGAAAATATATAGTTGAACGTTATCTAGTACTGATAGCGGCACTAGTCGTCATTTGATGACTGTCAGGCACTTGTATTGAAGCTCTTGAAATTGCCCTTGGAGAGGTTATGATGTACGAGTGAAAGCGCTCACGTATCACAGGTCGTTGATACTCAGTTTCGTGTGATGTGCCTTCTGAAAGTTCGCTCCCGAATGTGCTTCCATTGATGAGGGAGCACGTGTCGTCGCGTTTGCTGTTTGTTTGTGCGTGGGTGTGCGTGCGTGGGTGTGAGTGCGCGGGTGTGAGAAAGAGAAGGAAAGAGAATTAGCAGTGTCCGAACGTAAAGACAAAAAGAATGATTGTAATGACCTTGTTGATTCTTCACTTGAGGGCGTGTGTTATAATGGCGATTTTAAGGCAAAAGCCTCTGATCTCTATGTTTGAAGCTGCGTTGCTAGGTACAGAAAATACCATGTGACCACGCAAGCTGCGTGTGGACTTCTTTTTTGCGACATTCGCGTGACAAAAATTAAAAAAAAATGTGATATTAGCGTATTAAATGCGCTCGGTAAAATAGCGACACCGATTGACTTTCGCCTTCGAGTCGTGTAATGCGATTGTTTGAGCCTGGCAGTATTACAGTTTCGTTTGCATTGCAGGGAGAATTTCACTGCAAATGTTCCTGGTGTTCAGTGTAATTGCACGGTCGGTACTCGGTAATTTTTATCACGCGCGAGAAATATGTAGAAATTAAGCACACCAAGAACGGCTTCGTGATTGCACGGTTGCTACCGTCACCAGTACCTTGTGGCCATCTTTGCGCGCTTTCACATCCGTCTTCGCTTGCTTCATTTTTAGAAGGTATATTCTGGTCACACTGGCGCAAGTGCCTCCTCCTCCTCAAATAGGGTTCCTTCGTGATGAATAGAGCCGGCCTTTCGAAATCCAAGCATCGAAAGAATGCAACTAAAACGCATGCCGCCGGTAGTGCTCAAATCGCATACCGCAGGCGGCAAAGCAAAAGCTGATGGCCTCTCCTGCATCGAGCCGTAGTCAGACGGCAATACGCCACATCCATGCTTTTAGGTGGCACGAGACAGTTTGCGGTGGACAGATATACTTTGGCGTACAGAGTCAAATGGCCTTCATACTGTTCCTTTGCCTTGTTTCTTTCTTCCATGCTCATGCTCGCTACAGTTGTCATAAATGTGGCGACGCGCAAAGTATACGCGAAAGGCTACAAAACGAAGAATCGAAAAGCATGGAGGGAAACTCGCGAACTGCAAGGTAACCTTGCGAAAGCAGGCGGCTGGCTGTCGGAAAGTATCTCAAGAACCGCACATCGCACATCATTGCGGAGAGGCCGATGTCCCTGAGCCGCCTTGGTTAGGCCCGTCACGAGAAGGACAGCTCGTCGCAAAAAGACGTCGCGAACGTGCGCGATGTGATCTCATTTCCTTTTTTCTTTTCTTTTGCTCAGTCGGCATTCGCGTCTTCTCGCCGACACCATGCTTTACGCGTATGAAAAAAAAAAAGATATAAAGCAACTGCAGTGCTAAATGTATATTACTGTGGCATGGTTCGCTAAGTACCATCAATATGCCCTACGGCGAGGAGAGCGACGAGATAGCACATGCCGGGATATTTGCGCAAGCCCAGCCTGGAAGCGTGGGAAACCTACTCCTTCGAATCAATAACCGGGGTGAAATCTGCAAGTAAACCACATTTTTCCACGAGGCAACAAGAGACTTTGCGAAAATTTTTTCGGCAGTGGTAATTTCCTAGAAGGTCGTCATTGTGTTGCTGCTTTTTTTACTTTATTCGTTTTGTTGATTTAGATATATTGTCTCTCAAATGTCAAATGTGTGCAAAATTTATTCGCTAATGGCATAAAAGCTATCGTTGATAGACTGGTATCAGATGACAGTATTATGGCGGGCGGGACACTTGCGTGCATTAGGAAAACTAACGTATAAAGAAGAAAAAATAAAATAAAATAAAACAAAAAAACGGAACGATATATATCTTGCGTCGTTTCATGAAACAGGCTTTTACGTCATCTGTAGGGCTATTTATGCGAAGGATAGAGTGGCTTTTTAACCTAAGTGCACTCGCGAAAAAAGAGTGCGTCACAAACGATCATAAAATGAATGTAGCAGTGTCACTAATCCCGTTAATGGGGACTGCAATCGCCGGGCGGATTCTAAGGGCTGGCGTCACGGCCCTCCGAAAACGCACCACGAAAGCGCGGACAATTTAGGGTTGGTCCTTTGGTGCGCCAGCGGACGCCAGTTGTGGTCCAAAGACCGAGTCAGAGCCGAGAGTCGATAACACAAACGAAAACGAAATATATTCTCAGTTAAGGCAATACAAATAACACAAACACGTGCACACTCGGCTGGTACCAGTTACAACTTCACAATATAACTCAGATGGTGTGTACACAACGGGAGCTAAACAAACAGATCACACGCAACAAATGCAATCACATGCATTAAACTATTCAATGACAGTTAAAGTCCTGAATAAACAATTACGTATCCAGTCCACAATACTTGGACGGTAATCGAATGCTTCTCTTCAAGGAAACACTCACGCCAGCTCCAGCGTTGATCGTCGTAGCTCAACCGTCGTCGTGACTTGTCACGGCTCACACGGCGTCGTCATCCAATTCTTCCAAATTGACGATCGGCCGACCGCACACCATCATAAACACGTCTTCTTTGGCTAACGGAGCCACACTTCGCATAACTTCACCATCACCGGGCCGACTGACTCGCTCGCTCCTTCGCTGACTGTCTCACTTCTTCTCGACTCCTCCACTGCACTGAATTCTCGACCCCTGTCTGCACTACCCCTGACCGTCGTCGCTTGCACGCTTTTATCCCTTCTCCCCTGGTTTCCAGAAGCGTCGGGAGGGTTCTTCGGCGTGCAATACAGCCAAGGCCAGAGAAAGGGCGAGAGCTTTCTCATAGGTTCGAATCGCAGCGGCATCTCTCGCGGATGCGTCACCCTTTCCTTCTAGAAAGATCCAGGCTTTGCCGGGCGTTCGATCGTGTTGACTGCGTCTGGCTCCAGTGGGTGAGGAGGATGCGGCGCGCCGGCGTCTTTCGATGCTTGTTTTTTCGTTGTTCGTGCTTCTTGGGCGCGCGACTCGCGCCGTTCTGTCGCGCAGCTGCTTGAAAGCGGCCGCGCGCGCGCTTTATAACACGCTAATTTGTGACAAGCAGTACAAAGTAAAAGTTAAGAGGAGCTCCGTAAATTGTGAACAGTACGAACTTAGAAATCCTGAAATCGCGTCGCTCTAGTGCGAGCCGAATTCCTAGGGCATTAGTGCCGTTTACGTGAATGAAAGTCAGTGTCATGTGATACCATATGCCACGTGTCGCATTCATGTAAACGCGGCTTGATTGTTTCTAGCGATGGCAAGCAAAGCATTGGTTTTTCTTGCGGAGAATCCTTGCGGTTCGCACTGTCGTCATATGACGCCACCTTGATAGGTTTAGTGTGATTGTCCAAGAGCTTTTCTGTTGCTGGGCAGGATCGGATCAGGTGCTTGAGATAAGCGTTGGGGGTCGTATATGCAGTTAAGGCGCCCGCCTTGTGCACCTCTCCACCTGCTCAAGACATCCAGTCAAATGGATGTCTTAGCTTTTCCTTTGCAGAGAAGAGACTGAGGAATTGAAGGTGGGATACCAGGGATGGACTAGTAGAGCATTCTGTCACGGTTCGGCCTTTATGTGGATGTGGTTAACAGGAAGCCGTTGGTGTGGTAGAGCATTCGCGCGCAAATTTGAAGGCTGCGCTGGCGCTCGTTTGTAACTAGTAGCTCGCCTCAAGCATGATGAGCCGCTCTGCCAGTGGGTCATTTTACATTTTTCGATTGGTGTCCACTGTATATAGATAATCTGCACACGTCTACTGTCGCACAGGTGGCAGTAGCCTTTTTTTATTCGCTGCGCTCTGGTAGTCGCGTAGGATTGGGAGTTCGATTCATTGAGGGGCTCTTGATTGTGTGTGTAGAAGCGAAGTGTGGCTTCAGCAAGCTCGTTACAAAGTTAGATAGTGTCTTCGATGTCCTGTGGTTCAAATTCTGTTACCCTTCAGTGAGCACAGAGACTGTGACGCACTGCGCGTACGTGTCCGTTTTTTTTTCAGTTTTTTTATTGAGACAACCAGTAGCCGAATACGTTGAGCCTGAATCTTCATTGTATTGTAACTCAGTATCAGTGTAGATTTCCGTGCCTATATCTACTTTGTTGCGCGTCTAGTAGCTGTCGGTGCACCTTGCCTTCGCCTTTGGTGTTCGTGCGAATCGGTGTAGGCCCGGTGATCCTTCCTGCATCCCAGGGTTGAGTAAAGTATTCCAAGTCTTGCAGGTGCGGGTTCGTGCTACGCAATCTAGAAGTAGCTGACCGTTCCGTGTGTTCGTCAGTCATGAGTCGTGCTTATCCTTGTGCGGCTTGACCAATGCTTCCACCGCTGGGAGGCAGGAATGCACGGCAGCGGTTCTGTCTTTGTATATTTCGCAAAACAGTCGTTGTCCTCATTTTTGTGCCGTGGAGCTTGCTTATTTACTGACGGACAACGGCACAAAAAGTTCTGGCCAACGAACGACTAACAGCTCAGCCGTACGAAGCATGGTAATTAATCTTTACCTAGGTTCTATATAAGATATCCTAAAATTTTGGAGCATGAGTTGGACAGTTCTATAATCGTATCTTGTCAGCAAACACTTCCTGAGAAGTACAAAATTCTACATATTTGCCTGCAAGTTCCTCAAAAAGAATTATTGTTTTAGAAGTACTTCTACCATGTTTAAATGCCACGTATCGTGTTAAAAAAAGAGGATCGCTCCTGGGAAGCTTGCAACTGAAATAAGAATGAATTTTGCTGGACGCTTTAAACTAACATGACCCTCCAGCTAAGCTATCGATTTCTGCTAAGAGAGAAGACTTTACTACATCTGAGCTTGATGATCTCGGCTTCAGATTTCACTATGTTTACATATATGTTCATGCGAATACTGCGAAGTTAATTAACTGCCCTTTTTAATTAGAGACCTGCACAGGGGGGACTTATAGTGGAACCTTTTCAGCTAATCTCGGCCTTTCCAGATAATCTGACTGAAGAGCTTCAATTACACCATTCATTCTCGGCGATAAAATGAAGTAAGAACATCACTATAAGAAAAAGGAAAGATTTTTTTTACGAGCTGTCTGCATGATGCTGATAGCTCTTGTCGTCCCTAAAATACTAAAATAAACTATATATATATATATATATATATATATATATATAATCTCAGTCTTGCGTATCTTTCCTTGATCATAACTTTCTTAATTAAACTTTTAAATGCGTATTCCACAGTTACCTATACCTGTACCAGCCCCGGCTCCATTCACCCGCTGTCCGTTTTTTTTTTTTTTTTTCAACCGGCCCTTTATCTGGCTTCTTGTTATGTCTACTACATACGGGTCAATGCTGCGACCACCCTTGAACTTTTACGTCGACTTCGGAAGCAAACACAGAAAGATCTTTTGAATAGTTAGCGAAGCACATTACGGAGGAGGTTGGACACGGCTCTAATGGGCCCGATTCACGGTGGTTCCAATTATAGCAATACGGCGACAGCGTAAAACCAGTGTACCCAGAGGAGAAGTAGGAGTGTTGCAAGAGCTCCTTTAAGCCTTGTTTTTCTTTTCTTTTCTTTTTTTGCCATTCATATAATGGTCCACTGCACTGTTCCAGTCGCGCAACAAAAACGAAAAAGTCAGACGTCACGATACTGACTGGCTGCTCACGCCATGTCTGCGTCAAATGGTTCACTTTTTTAGCCTGACACTGGGCGCCTATTGGGCCCTTACTGGTGAGATTACGCCATTAACTTACACAAGAAAAGCTCGAATCCGCGGTTTATTAGAAGTGCCGTATAATGGACTCGCTTATTTTCCTTTCTTTTTGTGAGCAATTACGTGTTCGCGTAGCGTTAACTCTGGAAGAAAACGCAACGGGGCAATTTTACTGCATCGCTGACATGTTTTACGTAAAGTCACTTTTGACATCGATTTTTTGTTCTCACTTTACGGGACGCTTAGATGAATGCAGCTTAGGCATTGTGTAGTATAAAAATTACGCAATACGCAGAATGCAAACACGCACATCAAGCCTTTCCAAAACATTTTTCCTTTAGTTAAGTGTGACGCATTTTTCTGCTTATATCGCAGGTTTTACGATATTAAGGTAAATTCACGCGCCGCCTTGTTTTCAGATGTTTTAATGAACACGAAAGTAAAGAGCAGTATGATCCGACTCAGCCTTTGAATCCTCCCAGCACAACAGCCCAATCTTAGCCAAACGTTTATGCGTTTATATTTTTTCCCCACCACAAGCGAGCAAACATACGCATGAAAAAAAGTCAACAGAAAAACGCGAAAAAAACCTAACATTGCAGGGCAGGCCCACAGCCAAGAATCTGTTTCGGGGTGGGGGAGAAGGGGTCACTTCCTGAAAATCTTGACTATTTGAGAAAAACACTTATTTTCATTATTTATTTTCGGTAAAACATCCCCCTCCATGAAAATTTCGGGAGCGGAGGAGGTTGCTGGGGCAAGCGGCCAGCACCCCCCCCCCCCATCCCTGGCTATGGGCCTGTTGTAGGTACATTTTTCTCGATCCAACGTCTACCAAACATTTTGATATGAGTGGCACGTGCGTCGAGTCCTTTTTCAACGTGGTGTTTTTTTTTAGTAAGGTGCAATGAAAGTAGCTTGTGCATCAATATCTGGCTGCTCTTCATCAGCGATAGCAAGCCAAGACCGAGCTTTATTATAAGCGAAGTAAATTTTCATCCCCCGCAGATGGGAACACCATTTAAAAAAAGGAGGCAGGCGCTGAAAGGGACGACACCCTGGTTAGCTCTATAGCGGTGCCTCTGCCCACACATTTCACCAGGCGGCCTTCCCACGTGAAAACCCATTCAATACAACCAATTTGTGGGTGGAGGTAAGCCCGGCGGCGCGCGCCAGCGCTCTCTAAACCGATGACAACACCCACGACCGCACCGCAACTCTTATAAGGCACGCACGATGTCCCCGCACGGAGTCAGCTGTCGCAGTCGGAAAGTTGGAGAAAAAAAACGACACCCACACAGCCTTCGCCACCTGGAGTACCTACGTACGCCTTCGAGTCATACACCTACTCCAAGGTAGTGGGCCTTGCGTTGTGAAGGAGTGCACGTTCGTGTAAGTCAGCGAGTCGCAAAGTTAGTACTTCGCGGCATTTCTTGGTAAATGTTAGTCCTCTCCGCTCGCAGGCGCACGCAGAGAACGAATTCAGAACGAAGTTCGAAAGGGCGGCTCGTCTTACGTAATGTTGGGAAACTACGCCGAGATATCACTGTAATCATGTGCCGTCCCGTCAAGATAGGAGAGTGGCTTAATCAATGAGAAACTGTGCTTTCTATGCAGATAATCATTTCTTATGTGCATTGGAGATGATGAAATATAGATGCAAGAGAAAAGAATAATGTGATCACTAAAAAAATTATGCCAGATTCGCACGAGTGGTGCAAGCTTGAAGGAAGCGCGCAGCTGTGTGGCCTTTCCAGTTTCTCTTTACTTTTTTTTCTTGTTTCTTTCTCTTTTTCTCTGTTTCTCGTATCTTTATTTTGTATATGTTTCTTTCTATTTCCTTTCTCTTTCTCGCTTTCTGTATTTCGTAATTTTTATTTCCTTTCTTTCGTTCTCTGTCTTTGTTTCTCGTTTTCTTTTTCCTCTTTCTTTCTCCTTCTGTCTTGCTGTCTGTTTTTTTTCCATCTTTTTTTCGTGTCTCTTTCATTCTATAGCTTCGTGTCTTTCTGCGTCTTTCTCTGCCTTTCTATTTTTTATGTCTTTATTCCCTTTATTTATCTCTACTTTTCGATACTACTTTTTTTCTATCACTTTATTTCTCTGTCTCTTTGTGCCAATCTTTATTTCCCTCTATTTTCAATATATTGTCTTCTATCTATTTCTTTTTCCCTCTCTTTTTCATGTGTTCGTTTTCGTTTGACACTGGCACCTGCTGCACACGGTAGTGGGGCTTGCCCAATTCCCGTGGCGCATACCCACCTGAGGATTATTGCGCGACGGAGCACAAGTTACCGATAGCTTAAAACAGCTTTGCTGTTAAAAAAATTAACGCAGCTTGTACTAATTGTCATTACATAGCTGGTCGATGCGTTCCTGCTTCTCTTGTTAACCATCTCTACAGAATGCTTGGATGGTCATTGAGCGCGTGCCGGTTCATGATGATGATAATTTTCTCGACCACGGCAAACCTCGACCATAACCGCTCTGCTGCAACTGCTATAAAAGTGCGAATGGGAAAACACAAATGTGCAGGGCATGAGTGATGCGTCTCTTTGTAAAAAAGTGTGTATTTCTCTTAGCGAACTGTTTATAGATATACAGAGAAATAAAATGTGTGTCTTTGGAAATATCAGGTGAGTTCCACGTTGGGTAAAAGACGATGTGATCGTAAGAACGGCACTCTGAAATATAGTAGTGGCATTTTTCTTATGCAAATCGAATATTTAGCGCATGGAGTCATCGTCCTAGCCTTACCTTCTTTCTTGGATGCCATGTTCATTGTTTATATCTCTGTAAATGTCTAGATTGCCGTCAAAATCGGCCGTTGATTGACGTGCAATGCATGCTACATTCCTAAACATTGATTTAACTGAAGAAAGGCTCATCCTATTATCCTTTTGCGCTACTAATAGGAAGAAGACAGCGGTAATAGATTCTGTTCTCAAGAAAGGAAAACGCTAAAAGAATCAATTACCCATCACATCTATGGCATGATCAGTAAGCGCAGATCAATGGACTAAACTTGTTAGAAGACGCAAACGCGTGCTTATATAGTATACACCGCCATGCGTTTACCTTCACGCTTATACGCTTGGATTTTCTTAAGAGTGCAACGAGTGGATGCAGTAGGTTGAAAAAAAGATGGCTGATGCCTCTGCCATAGGAATCGGTATAACACGAAAGGGAAATGTGTCGCCACACAAATTGTTGATTGTTTGTAGCGCCTTAGTATATGAGGTTAATTGGTGTATTCATGTGGGAGGTTGGCCAAGAAGAAGAAATGGATATGGGCCGGGCACGTAGCACGTCGGCAGGATGACCGGTGGTCATTAAGGGTAACTGAATGGATTCCAAGGGATGGCAAACGCGTGAGGGGGAGACAGAAAATAATGTGGGTAGATGAGATTAAGAAGTTTGTAGGTATAACGTGGCAGCAGAAAGTACAGGACCGGGTTGATTGGCTGAACATGGGAGAGACCTTTGCCCTGCAGAGGGCGTTGATAATGATGATGATGATGATTAGTATATGAGAGCTTGTGCAATGTCTACTGTTGTTTCGCAGATATTGGCCGGGAGGCCCACCACTGGAAACGCCGGCGCCACTGTCGGCGTGACGTGTTTGGCGGGATCACGTGGTCTCAGCGGCCCCGTCGGCTGCTTGTGGAGCGCTGCCGCGTGCTTTGAAAACGAGTTTCAAGTCCCACATGCGCTGCGGTCTGTTCAAATACGGAAGTTTTCTCACATTTTCTACTCAATTGAAACCATTTTATAGAGTGGCTGCCTCCGAAGGCGACGAACATGGGTCTCTACCGCTCGGTGCCGCAGTGCCGGGCTTACGCAACGGAGCCCAGTGTCAGCCTGCACCGGCACCCGTGGGACAAGAAACTGCTTGAAGCATGGGTTGTAAAGCTAAGAACCGGCAACTTGCCATCGGCTCGAGTCGTGTGCAACAAGCACTTCCGCGACGAAGACTTTTGATACTGCTTGGGGGCCTGGAATGTTCGGTGAGTAGCAGGCGGCGGGCACTAAGACGATGGCTCACGCGGGCTTCCCGCAGGCAAACGATGTTTATCTGCCACAGGATGGAAAAAACGGTACCTTTTACAACGTGCAATACCATCTGAGAACCCTCCAGTGCTACATCTTGATCGTCGGCCCCGTGCTCAACGTCCATAAAATGGGCTGCAGATGCGCAAGTCATTGTTTATATACGTGTTTAACTAAAAAACTTACAGGGTCCCTTATGCACTCGCCAAAGATGACTGGAAGGCGAAAGCCATCTTCTTGTCAGTCGATGTAATGATTCTCCCGCGCACCCCTCCAAAAGCGTTCTGCACCTAACGCTGTTTTGCACGGCCTCCGTGGCCGATCACGGAGGCAATGCAAAATACGTCATCATGTGACGTTACGTTATGTGACGTCGAAATGACGCTGCATATTTTGGCGATCTGTGACGTCATGATGACGTCATATGATGACGCCATCACTTGAAGCTTATTTTTTTGCATCACTCGTGTTCACGCCGCCGACGCGGGACGCCGACGGGCAATCTTCCCGTTTAATAAGGCATCTAGGGCATTTGCCTTCATAAAGCTACACGACGTTTAGCATTGCCTCCGTGATCGGCCCACCGATCACGGAGGCAATGCAAAGGAATCATCGTGTGAATACGTCATCATGTGACATCACGTTGTGTCACGTCATGGTGATGTCGTAATGAAGTTATAAATTTAGGAGATCTGTGACGTCATGATGACGTCATCACGTGACGATTATTTCTTGCGTCACTCGTCTTGACGCCACCAACGGTCAATCTTCCCGTTTGAAGAGGCATCTAAGGCTTTCGTCTTCATAAGCTACGCGACGTTTGCTGGTGAACGTACATAGCAAGAGAGTCAAATGGTGCGACTGTGTGCTGCATTTATGTTGGCAATAACATTTTTTCAGTCAAGCTTGCGTTTCCCTGACGCAAACAGTATGCGTTAAAAAGCCCAAATTTATTTGTGCCACTTTAAAACGCACGTTGGGCCTCTCCAACCCCATGTATTTTCTTGTAGCCTCATTTATTTACGTGGGAAAGATGCGACCCTGTTGGTGTTAGACACGACGCTGCTGCCAAAATTGCTGGGGTACTCGTCAAATATTTACTATCCTGTTTTGCGGCTGCTGGTTGCTGCAGTAACTTCTGTTTTATTCACCGCTATTTCAAGTTCACGTGGGTCCTAGTTCACAGTCGACGTTTGCAGAACAAGTCCGGCAAACGTTACTGTATTTTCTTTCTTTTCCTTGGCGTTGCATGCTACTATGTACACATGCTCGGTCTCGTAGACTGCTTCTCCTTCCACCAGCAATCTCGAAGTGGTGAAGCTTTGGTCTATAAATATAAGTTTGTTGATGACAGAGAATGGCAAGTTCAATGGAATGCAAATGGAACGATAATTAAGGAGCATTAAAAAAAGGCGTCGCATTTGCTCACGTTTTGTGTGAGCACCAAATGAAACGAATGCACTGAATAAAGAAACAGAAGCAGCGGCATTTGCCCGCTGAGAAGACCGATCAATACGCAGTGCGAGACAACTTGTCAAATGACATTGAAAGATACACGAATTTAGACCTAGTGGCACATCTCCGTACCGATGACTAACGCCCATGATCATGATTTAACTCTTGCGGTAGCTGAAGTTGTAAACATATACGGGGACACCGCATGTGGTGAATGCCGCGCAAATATGGCATCAACAAGCACGTAATAAGCACTGATACTCGATACGCACTCCTTCAAAGCACCTTGAAACGCGAAGAGAAACGCGACCCGCGTCGTGCCTTCCCTCTAGCCTGGCCGTTAATTCTCGCAGGGCGGACGGGGAACGTGGTGCGACAGCCAGGTGAGCGTCGCAGAGCTATTTTTTAGATGCGAAGTATCTTAAGGCGGAGCTCAACCCGGTGGTGGTGGTGTGCGGCGTGACCACCCTTACTGCGCATGCGCATACCCTCTCAACACCTCCTCTCCATTCACCCTCACCCATTCCTCTCTCCACTTTCCCTGTCCCCTTTCCCTCTCCACTTTCCCTCTCCCATATCCCCCTCCCTCCCCTCTACCCTTCCCCTCTCCACTCTCCCTCTCCACTTTCCCTCTCCCCTCCCCTTTCCACTCTTCCTCTGAAACGCGGGCTAGACATGCCGAAATTCTCTCCTGCGCAACGCCGCGATAGCTCGAGCGCATGCCCGTCCCCTCCCCTTCTCCCTCCTCTCCTACGCTGCCCCCTTCTCGCCCGCCTGTCGACCGCGTTCCCCGCTCGCCCTGTGAGAATTAACGGCCAGGCTAGATGGAAGATACGACGCGCGTAGTGTCCCTCTTCGCGTTCCACGACGCGAGGTCGGTAGCATGCCCAACGAACGCCAACGGAACGCGATCGTGCAAGTGCTCCGGCTTCGCATCACCTCATGGTCTCCTTTAGCGAGAGATGGTGTAATTTTTCTATATATGGATGGATGCTATGAGCGAGGCTTGGGCTGAAGCCATCCCCTCACGTTATGTTAAAGCGTCTATTGAAAACACTTCTATTGGAAACACACCGAATGGGACGATCGTATACCAACGGCGCGTCTTTTTTTTTTTTTCGAGCCCAGTGGCACATATGTCACTGCCCCGTTATAGAGAGGGCGCGCATAGCATCCATCTATCCAAGAGCACTGCGATGGGAAAGTGTGAAAGACAAAAGGAGCGTCCATGTAGCCAGCGTTGTGTGTTTGGCGGTATACTCGCGGACAACTTTTCTTGGCAATGAAGCGAAGGCTACAGAGCCACAATGCACGTATCCTACCGCTAATGAATGTAGTCCCACAATTGTGTCCATATTTTCTGCGTGAGATATAAAAAATACTCCTTCATTTTCTACATGTAGCTTTTTGAGACGGAACGCAGCACTCACAAGCGAGATATATGTATTTCTTTTAATTTATACGTTGTCGCTTTGCGTTTTTGAGTGCGTGAAAAAGTCGCGCCTTTTACCCGTACCTTAGACGCTAAGCAGCGTTTGCGTCAAAATGCAACGGTAGCCATCACTTTCCACGGCGTTACGAGACGCGCGCCAAACCGGACTACTTCGCGTAGCAGTACATGTGCAGACGCTCCGCCCCCGTAGCTTTCCCTTCATTGCCAAGAAAAGTTGTCCGGTTTATGTCTGGAAGCAGGCAATAAAGCAAAAAAAAAAAAAAAAAAAGTATAGCTCAGTGGGCTAAACGCCCGCCAGCCATCGTCGCGGACCGAGAGGTCACGGGTTCGACTCCTGTGAACGGAACTTTTTCTTAATTTTTTTGCCATTTGATGACGCTCATTTTGATGGCGTATATTCGTGACGGAAATACTCGTGACGGTGTACCCCGGCATAAAACACTTTCGTGTTAAGAAAAGCAGACAAGAAAAATAAAACTACACGCTTGCCTTCTTTGAATGAAAATCCTGCTGTTACGTGAGATGAGTTCGGATTCATAAGGGAAGCTTAGAAGTTTGCTTCGAGCAATGTGTCCGGCTTTCTAACTCCTGATTTTGTTTTGAGTCGCCCAACGTAATGATCGTCGGGCCACAATTGTGGATACAAGTACATTACAAGGGGGGGAAAACGAATCATTTAACTCTTTTCTCTAAGTCCTCAATTGACGTGTATATCACTCTCTTTAAACTCTCCTTGGAAATTAATATACTCTCTTTGGAGAGTTGTGGGACCCAAAAGAGAGTTAACAAGTATCTTTAAAGAGAGTCACATATATGTGGCAAGCCAGGACTCACCGAAGATACAGGGTCTGTATAAAAAGTATCAAAATATCGAAAACAATATTTCCTAACGTGACTGTGTGTTGCAGCGCGCTCGCAACGCGTGTGCGCTGTGGTGGGCGACGTGACCTTCGAGACGCGCCAAGTGCCAGTCGCCTACGAGCGTTCGTTCAGACTTGATCGGGCTTTTACGGGACCCCTGTCGAGTGACTCGGTGCAAGCTCATAATTAGCGCATCATCACTGAACAGCGGTACGATTGAACATCAACGTTTGCGTTGGCCTAACGATACCTGACTACCTGGCAATGAAGGACATCGCGACGATTCCCCGACCCCCTTACAGCCTCGACTCGACACCAGCCGACTATTTGCTCGCCCTCAAAAGTCACCACCATGGGACCGTAAGAGCCGTCAAAGAAGCTTGTGCAGGGGGGACGGAAAGAAACGCGGCACGCTGTTTTCATTGCGCTCTGACCTTGGTGGCAATAAAAAGATGCTAGAGTGGGTCTTGATTTTATCACGGATGACTCATGCGGCTTTTTATTATCATCCAATATACAACCGCTTGAAAAGAAATACGAAACAGCAGAGAATGACGATGCCACACTTTCTTTCCATCCCTACTGTACGTGAACCCTTAAAAGACCTTCCGAAATCCGCCTACCGGGGGGCCTTGGAGTCGTGGAAAAGCCCTTGGCAAAAGCGTGCAGATGCACCAGGGATGTACCTTGAGGTCTTTTGGGACATTTTATCAATATCACTAATAAATCTATTTTTCCACAACTTTTCTCGATACTCTATACAAACGCTGTAGTAACACATACTCTTTCTTGTTTCTCTTAGAGTGTAGCATCATATACCGTTAATAAGCATGTTTTCAGCTTTCTTCCTCAGAAACGTCGTGTTAAATAATATGCCGTAAAATTAGAGCTTGCGCTGGTAAATGTCACTAAAAATGAGTTTCTTTGTCATTTTCGTAGCGATGAAGTTGAAGTGACTGTTTACTAAGCACGTGACCTTTGCTACTTTCTTTTGATGCGGACGTTGACACTGTCACTGTAACAACCTGCTACTTTGAAACTGCAACAGTGAGTCAAGAAATAGCACTCGATAAACCTATGTTCGTTGAGTCATTTCGCATTTCTATTGATCCATATTTTTTTTGTTTTATTCGAAGAGAGTGTTCCAAGTTTGAAGAGAAACGAAACCCACGCATCGAAGCATTCTATAACAAGATTCATTTGGCAACTGTTTTACGAGATGTATAAAGGTCGATGTGCTCCATGAGAAGTGTACGTCTTCAATATAAATATAGAAGCTAGCAGAAAAAAACTCAATTCCATATCTAGTTCTAGGACGTCCCTTCAGAGGGCAGTGACACCGAATATTGTATAGATATATCCTCAATTGCTCAGTTTCTTTAAAATTACATAGGCATGTCCAACCTGTTTGAGCCACCTTATACCTGTTTACACAACGTTTTGTCTTCAACATATACCACCTGTTTGCTCCCATCTTTAGATCGGATTTGCATAGTATAGATACTGCTAGATACGTTTTATGACTGGCTTTTAGTCATAGGACATGAAGTACGTCACATCTAACCGGTTTTCCGCGAACTCAGTCACTCGCGTACTGAACAGCAGCGCAGTAGAATTGTGGCGGAATAAGAGCAGTTGATACCACATGGTTCATACTATATAACCCGTAGTTGGTTAATGACATCGAATAAATGCATCATCTAAATGATGATACTTATCATCATCACCGGCGTATACGACAAAGTATGCTGCTAATGCACCATTATATTTCGCTTGTAAATGTAACAGCTTGCCCAGTTCAGCTTTGAAACACGGCTATAGTAACCTTTGCTTTCAATTCGTTTTTGCTGAAGTATCAGGGGACTTCGCTTTTGTTTTTAAAAGTAAATGCCACATTTTTCTGATGCGTTGATTCTACTCGTTCAATAGGAAGAAGAGGACGAAGGTATGTCCGTGACACCAATGTGGCAGTCTCCTCAGGGCAAACAAACAAACAAACAAACACTCTCGAAATGTGAGTGAGTTACGGGTCCGAAATTTTAATTAAAAGTGTAGCGCTAACAGCCTTTTCAAGATTTCAAGAATCTTTTCAAAGATTTCAGCTGTCCTGGCCGAACTTATACTGGTTTTCATTCGCAGCTTTTTTCTTTATTGGTACTGAGGTTGCTTTATATATCCGAATTAGCTGTGTCTCTTTCTCTCGCTGTAAGAAGGAACGAAATCAATGACAGAAAAGATGTATGCACAAAAAAAACAAAAAGTAGTAATAAATAACTGAGTGTGTGCCTTCCATGATTTCAAAAGAGCGTTGTCCTTGGAAAAAAATTAAATTGCACATAAATGAGAGCTTTATATCACACATTTAGGACCGCATAGTCAAAGTAACGATGCTTAAAAAGAGCGAGCCTGCTAACTCCGACCTTTTTATTTTCTCTGGTGAGTGAAACTGACCTTCGTAGGCCTTTAGCGCTAATGAAATTCGAATAGCAATAAATTAACTACAGCACGTCTATGTGAGTTCACTCTTTCACAGTCTTCGCGACGTTTACAGCGCTTGCCGCAATGCGCCGCTAATTTGCGCCATTTCCAATTTTACCAAGATTTCGCCTCCGCTTCCGCGAACGAGGTATACAACCCACAGCCGCAAATTGAATGCAGGAGTGTAGGCATCAAGTGAGATTTCTATAGGTGTCGTGAAAGAGCAATCTATCGGCCCTCAAGCTATATATTCTACGAGCGACAGGTGGCTAGGTGTCAAGTGCAGCCAATGAGGTTTAAAGTGTTGCGAACGCATGCGCAGAAGCTGGTAAGACGGTAAATGAGTGCACGTTCCTCTTTCTCCGTGTTCGGCTGCCGCTAGGCTGCTTATCAGAAGTCTGCATAGCAACCATTATGCAGCAGTGGCATTAAAGGGGCCCTGCAACACCTTTGTTAGTTATATTGGAATAGTCTCATTATTGACGTATGACTCTTCACGAGTCATATGCCGCAAAAATTTTTCGAATCCGTCAAGTCTAAGTGGTGTTACCAAATTATAGAGATCACGTTTCGCAGCTTTCTCCCTCAACTCAACGCCGTGAGCGCGCGGAAAGCTGGGCAGCGAGTCGAGGTAGGGAACGCAGAGGAGCCAGGCTCCGCCCAAGAGCGCCGGCGGAGTTTTTTTCTTCATTTTTTTCTCCCTGACGTCTGGGCGCAACCACGTGGTCTGTGCCGCCACTTCCGGTCGGCTTGCGTCGTTCTCGTCGAGCGGAGCCGATCGCACTGTGTATCGCGCGTGCTTGAAAACTGCGCGTCGGTTTGGTAATCTTGGGTGTGCACCTCGAACGCCGTAGTGTTTTCATCGCTCTGCCAACCATGGAAGCAAACCTGCGCGCTCGTTTGGAACGAATGACAGCTGAGATCGGTTTCGGCCCATACTCCGATACACCGCCTCGTAAGACGGCACTGGCAGACGACCCCGAAGCGCCGCCATTACCGGACGCCAGCATTGTTATCGGAGACACGCTGCGCCCCTGCCTCGGTCGGTCGTGAGAACGTGCCGACGATGCAGTTCTCAGCTGACGAGGCAACACTCGAACGGCTGCCACTCTCAACGGCAACCGGCGATGGTCAAAAGCACAGAAATATTCACGTTTTCGGCACTGCGCATGGCGAAGAAAACGGAACCACGCAACTACGAGCGGACGAGCTGTCGGTGAGACCGGAAGTGCTAATATTAATGTTTGTTCGGTGTTTTTAACGCGATAACAGAATATAAACATACATATTATCTACTTATTGAACTCAACATTAACAACGAAAGTAATAATGAGGGTGTTATCGTGATTATAACATCAGCCTATGGTGGAACTGCCGACAATCGCGTCATATTTTGCGGACTAATACATCATTTGTCGAGAGAAGAGGGAGCGATTTTCAGCTGACTTTGAGAATTTATTGTAAATTCCAGGCCGTGCGCATCGCTATAATATTTGGCTCGCGTGTTCTCGGGAGCCTCGACTACCGATCGGCAGCGCTTTTTGAGCATGCTCGAAAAGTGTTGCAGGGCCCCTTTAAATCAACCTTGGTTTCAAGCAACCTTAGTTTCGTTGCTAAATATATTCAGTTAGTGGGCTTGTTATCCTAGCGCTCGCGACCGATGCGCAGGCCAGAGCTGTGGCCCGCCACAAGTGAGCTTCGCAAGATTCTATATAAAGTTGTTTCATTCATACGCGGGCATTCCTGCGCATAATGCAACGGTTACCGATTTCCACAGTGCAAATATCTGCAATGCACCTCGTGGTTCGAGTTAACTTGAATGGGTAGTTGTAATGGGACAGCGGGCGTTTCGTTTTACCAATAACCGATGCTACGATATAAGCGTGAACTATGCAAGCAAACATTGATAAGACCAGCGTGCGCTATCAAATAGGTTTCTTGAGCCTGTATCTCCGGAATACATGCTATGGTGTTGGATGCAGTACAAATATGCAGTACAGTACAGACTGCAGGACAAATAAAAAAGTCGCAGTTTCCCGCAACGGCGAAGCAATGAATGCGATAGCAACAAATTGGAATGTAACGCGAAGAACGGAAAGCAGCTCGAAATTTCCAGCGCGTCGCTCAAGCGCAAAGGACGCACGAAAAGAACACACACAGCACGAGCGTGAACTATTACGCGTCACAGCGCGACACTTAAAGCGCGCTCCTCAAACATAAAGGACGCATGAAACGAACGCACAGGTATACACAGGACGAGCGTGAACTAACAACTGCCACAGTTGTTACTTATTTCTGTTTGAACAACGCGCTCATTTCACAAACGCGGCCGCTGCAGCGAGCGAAGGGACCTTCGTACGCTCTGTAACTTCAGCGCGGACTTAGCGGTGAAAGCACGAGGCATACAAACAGACCCTCGACCCGCCCTCACTACACGAGAAAAGCGCCGCGAAGGCGACCATGCCCTGTAGAGCGAAGTGCACGGAAGCGTGAGCGCATAACTACAAGCGGGGCGACGACCTTTAAAGCGCGCCCCTCGCGCACTTCGCGCCATCTCGCTGGTGAGCAAGAAAGCACGCGGAAATAAATGTGTATATAAAAATACCTCGCCGTTAGCATGCTGAAAGACGGCACTCTTCGTAGCCTAGCCGTCTGATGCCGCGCGCTGCGGAGCGAGAGGTCGCCCGGTCGAATCCGCGCTTCGGAACGTATTTCTGCATTATTTTTCTTTGTTGTTTTTGTATATATATATATATATATATATATATATATATATATATATATATATATATATATATATATATATATATATATATATATACAGATACATATACGGGCCCGGTGTCCATATAATTGCTATCGCAATAAAAAAGACTGAAATCGTATATTCTGCCCCTGGGATGCTTTTTGCTTGTACTAACAGTTAACTTACAGAAGAATATACATCATTTTTATTTGACGCATTTCCAGTATAAATGCTAAAGAATGCGTCATTCGATCCCACGCTCCGTTCAGGTTCCAGCAGATGAACTCTCATGCTAGGCGACGCCAAGAAGCGGTTTCGCATTAGACCGCCTTAATTTTCCAGGTCCTTGCGTTGCCTCGCTTTTGCTTTTTTTTTTCGTATATCGCGCCTTTGCAAGTTTTGACCATCTACTAATCTACTTCTTAAGATACTCTCTTTTGGGTGTTTACACGAAAGCTCCGACCTAAGGTTGGCATCCAGTTGCGTGGAGCTTTTCACTTGATGCGAAATCACCGAACACGTTAGAATCCCCGGTGCAGAAACTGGAAGAGATTGTTCGTGCCAATATTGCTTCTCGGATTCCCGTAGAATTAGAGACTAAAACTCTCATTCTTTTTGCATCATGTTATACCCCGTTCATCTTGTTCACAGCGGTCACTGTTCCAAGTATTGCGACGGAGAATTGAAACTCGAAAGAGTCGTCATCTCTTGTTTGTTTTTTTTAGCTTTCCAGAATTGTGTGTCACCTCTCTGCGCGCTTCTACGCTCGAATCTAAAACTTTTTTTTTTCCTACGACCTTTAAAAAAAGATTTCAATTCCTATCAGATTTGAGTTTAACGCGTTGCCTAACTGGGAAAGAGTACCGGCATATGCCCGCCGCACTGAGTTTCGCGACAACGGATGTAACATTCTATTTCAGGGTTATCCGAACATAAATTTCTGTGGAATGGATTCCGAGCCTGAGTATCCAACGGAGTAGCAGTGTCCAAACGAGACGGTATCTCCGACGAGACAGCTCATTATCGCTCGCAGAACATTGAACAACAATTCCGGCTACAGTCGAGGGCAAAGTTTCTTACCGTAAAATGAGTGCAGTAATGTCTTGTACATTCTGAGCTACTATTACTTGCGTGGTTGTAATTCAAGAAAAAAAAATTGCGATGATATTTTATCAATCCATAGCTAAAAACAGAGCAAAAAAATTACATCATTTCCCGCTAAAGGGGACCATGGCGCGATGCGAAGCAATGCGAAGCCGGAGCACTTGCACGATCGCGTTCCGTTGGCGTTCGTTGGGCATGCTACCGACCTCGCGTCGTGGAACGCGAAGAGGAATGCTACGCGCGTCTTCCCTCTAGATTGGCCGTTAATTCTCACAGGGCGAGCGGGGAACGCGGTCGACAGGCGCGCGAGAGGGGGGCAGCGTAGGAGAGGAGAGAGAGTGGGAGGGGACGCACATGCGCTGGCGCTCATCGCGCCGTTGCGCAGGAGACAATTTCGGCATGTCTAGCCCGCGTTTCAGAGGAAGGGTGAAGGGGGAGGGGAAGTGGAGAGGGGGACGTAGAGGAGAGAGGGGAAGTGGGGGGAAGGAAAAAGGGAAAGTGGGGATGGGGAGCAAGGGGAAAGGGGAAGTTGGGAGGGTGAGTGGAGAGGGGAAGTGGAGAGGAGGTGTGTGGAGAGGGTATGCGCATGCGCTGTCAGGGTGGTCACGCCGCACACCACCACCACCACCACCAGTTTGAACTCCGCTATAAGATGCTTCGCATCTAATATAAACAAAGACAGGGAAGGACACAGGATTGCGCTTATCCAGTTCCTTACTCGTCCGTGTTTATATTGCGCTGTTTTTAACTATGGATAGGCACCAACTGGCTCGTAGTCAAGCGCTATATATTATGAAAGCGAGCTTGAGCACAAATCATGTTGAACGGTTTCCTCGTCACCACGGTCATCACTGTCACGTACGCAAATTTCTCTAGCTTTCTGTTAATTGTTTCATTTCGGGTATTTTCTTTTCGAGCGTTTCTAGACAACAAAAAATCAGTTGTTAGACAGCACCACTCGTCTTATCCCCTTCTGATCTTTGCCCCTCCATCGTTTTCTTGCGCTGATCAGAAAGTATGCTTCCTTTAAAACTAGCTCGAATTCCCACCTTGCTGCAATACTAACGTTTCACGCTTGCGCAAAATATACTGCTTTTGTCGATCTTTTTAACGATTTTCGTTATTTTCGAATGCTCGTATGTAGCGGTGCTGCAACATATATTTTTTTTTAATATCTGACAAGATAATATATTATCGGTACTTCTATGAAACAAATATCGGTTAATAACCGTCAAGAACATCGCGTGAATCCCGGCTGATCGGACAAGCGACCTTACATTTATTTATGCGAATGACACACACGTTCACAGGTGCTCATTCCAAACTGTAGTGGGTACGCAAAAGCCACGAAATCAACCAGACATCCGCGTACTCTGTAGGTGTACAGTACACGATATTTCACCTGTTTACATCTGTCCGTGGCTAACAGCTAACTGACACTGCGCTCGTATCCTCGAGACATCTCTTGGAACAAGTTGACAGGACGCACTCAACGCGACGCGAGCTTGACACTTTCCTACGGTCCCGGTCAACGTCACATCTCCTGCTTCATTTGTTATTTCGGTATATTTCTCCTTCGTCGGACGTTTGTTCATATTTTATTATTCTCGTGAACATTTCAACTGCAAATATCACTTTTAATAAGCGTAAAAACCAAAAGAAATTCGGTCATTTTGCCACTACGTCATGTGGCGCCCTCTTGAACCACATCGCCCTGTACAGCACAAATCACGACAGGCCTGCGGTGCTCGCGACATGAAAAGGCCATCACCACTGGTCGAGCAGGAGATCGTGATTTGACAGGCGACGGCTGTCAACCGCACGCTCCACTCCTGCTCTTGATGTGCGGTCGCAGTGAAATGGCTTGCTGGATGTACGAGTCCCTGTCCGCCACTCACTCAAACGACTCGACAGGACACCGGCACACATTCGATTTTGAGATTATTTTGATAGCGCTAAAGTATGAAATAGAGAGCGGAGTGTCGAGTAGTGATAAGGACGAACGCAACGGTTACGCGTATTCGCCGCTGCCTCGGTGCAACATTTTTCAGATGTTCATTTATACTCTAATATGGCATGCACAATACGTCACAGACATATGTTCCCTTACGCATAATAGCGGCGCGACACGTCGCATATCTGCGATATTGGGGATCGCAATTTGGTTTTCAGGCGCTCTTCTTTTACAGAAGAAAACATTAACGATTTCAGAACACGGAATTGTAACATGGCTTTAACTTCGTTTGTTTGGTACGCTGGAGTAGAAGCACGTCATTGGCGTAATTGAATTTCAGCCTTTGTTGTAGATGATAATGGGAGGACCGTGCATCATCCACAAACAAGACTTCGTTTAAGTTTCACCTATTTTCTTTACAAGGGCTTTTCTCGGGCTTTCGTTTGCAGCTTGGAAGCAATGGTACACGGGAGACTTTCCTTATCGCAAATAATGTAATGGGGGTTTGTGAAGACGCTCTCAAATTTTGCAAGTCCCCTTTCTTGAATAAATCTGTATTTAGCAGTTTAGTTAAATAATCGTATTTAACAAATTAATTAATTACAAAACGAAAAAATCTCTGAAGTGCGCAAGGTGGCTGTCAGCCTTATGCAAATGATTTCACTCGCCTCTCTCTGATATGGCATTTTTTTACCCCTTGGCAAAACTTAGCTGGGACACCCGGTATAATATGGGAACAACTGCAGTTGCACTTCCAGCAAACGCTGTTGGTGTCTCAGTTTGGAGAAGTATTTCTTCTTTCTTGCGAGTTATTCTCCAAAAGTTACGCAACCACTTTAGATAGGTGACTGTCTGAGCAAACAAGACACACATTTCACATCACACACACTGCCGCTTCTTCGCCTTATTCCCCTCCCCATGTGTAGGGTAGCAAACTGGACGTATAGTGTAGTTAACCTCCATGCTTTTCCTATAGTCGTTCTCTCTCTCTCTCTCTCTGAGCAAAGAAAAAAATTAGCCGTAGCTTGCACCAAGTCGCTCAAGGCTTGACACAGCGAAACTGGACCATCCTGAAGTCTAACCTGTTTGCTTCTTGGTTGTTGCTATGCATCGGCTATGTGATACTGCGTTGTTTCTACATTGCGAACCTTAATCGGCCTCCCCGTGGCTAATTCTGGCGCGCTACCGCCCTTGCACAGGCTCTTCTAAGGAACGAAAGAGGAGGAGCGCATGCGCAGAGGCCAGTGACACCACGGCATTCGGAGAAGAGCGGCTGCCTGCAGTGTTGCCTTCTTCATTTTTTTAGTGGACCAGCGGTGAGTAGTGAGATTCGCCCAATTTCTCTGGCACATACCCGTTCATGATGATGACAGCGTTTTGTACACACTGCACAAACCAAATCTTTAACGAAGCTTCAATAGCTTCACTGGTAAAAAGAAGTTAGCTCATCCATACAAGCTACAAAGTAGACAGGGGCGTAGCCAAGGGGGGGGGGGGGGAATTGGGGGGAAGGGTTAAAACCCCCCCGAAAATTTTTAATTTTGCTTGCGTATATATACACGCACCTATACAAACGCACGCACGAACATACATAAAGTATGGTGGAACCCCCCCCCCCCCCGAAAAGAATTTCTGGCTACGCCCCTGAAAGTGGAGATGAATAGAAGCGAAATCTTGCGGTACTGCGGAACGTACAGTGCTAGGTTACGAGTCAATGTTGTGAGTCCTCAGCTGAAAGAAGCTGAGGACGCGGAAATAAACCTTTGACCGAGGTCAGAAGTTTAATGATGAATGTTAGATAAATCAAGTTTGCGTACGAAGCAGTTTACGGTACACTTCGCTACGCACGTGTGGGCTGTATTATAATACAGCTATAATGCAACGAATAGATCGAGGTCTGAGAGCGTTGGCGTTGTTAAAGCTTCGAAGTCAGCACCGACTTCCGCTAGAGTTCGCGCTAGTGACGAAACGCTGGAAGAACAGCGAAAATATGCTACAAAAAATGCTTCGCATTTAAAATGATTAGCTCGCTCCTCACACTCTTAAGCGGTATCCATGACACAGCTTCGTTCGAGGTTATAAATAACGAGGCGCGTGTAAATATTCAGCGGGGACGGCTGTTGCGCGGTGGTATCGCTGAAACCTGTCCCAGAGGCTCCTCGATAATGACCGGCGTCGTCGCCTAATTGTCGCAAGCGAAGCCCGTATGACAGGGCTTACGGGGAAACGATCAAATTAAGCGGATCGCAGCCTCCGGGCTGCGCGTGGACGACCCGGTCCGCGAAGAGGGCTTCCTGTCGTTGCTTCCTGCCATGCATTGAAGCTGCGTTCGCGCACGCCCTGGCGGTTAGACGCCCTGTTACCGTACAAACACCGTAGGCCACGAAACGCTTACTCCACCAATCTCCTGAAAATTCCTGTGTTTGCATCTCGGGCCCATTCTTTCAGAGTTTACCAATTAACACGTCTATTTATAGGAACAAGTGGGGAAGGAAAGAGAACGGAAGTGGCGAGAGGTTAATCAGATGAGCGCCTTATTGGCTACCCTGTGATGTGGGAAGGTGAAAAGAAGGAAGTCAGTCAGTCAGTCAATCAGTCAAGAACGTTATTGAAAGGTCTTGAGGAGTTTAAACCGCCAGGGGATCCACAAGGGACACCCTAGCAGCCTCTACCGTTGGCGACGCCCGAGTCGGGGCGGGAACGTGATGGCGTTCTGCCAGTTCTTGGGCCCTCTAGACTGCCTTGAGTTCGTGGTGGATCTCGGAACTCCTGAGCACCTCTTCCCAGAGGAACTCACTGGTGAGAGGTCCCTGAGGTAAAGCGGGACATTGCCAGATCATGTGCAACACAGAACAATAAAGTTCTGTGCAATCTGGGCATTGTGGAGTGATGTCTAAGTTTTAATAACTGAGTCGGCCTCGTGATGCGCATGATCTCGTTTGTAGCATGCGAAAGGCTACTGCTTGAGCGCGTTAGATCTTTGTGTGTGGTAAGGCGTACTGGCTTCTGTTGCTACGATAGTGAGAGGGGATTTCGTGGAAGGTGAGTAAGGGGTCATTAAACTGTATGTCTGGGCCCAGCTCTTCGATTGCTGATTGATCGTCGCGGTGGGTGAGTTCTCGCGCTCGGTCGTGAGCCATTTCGTTGAGGTTGGGATGTTGTGAGTGGACGTCTTTGCCCATGTGGGCAGGGAACCAAGAGAGGTAGTGCGGGCCAGTGTGCTTCCGTGTTTGTAAAATGTGGGCTGCTTCACGCGCGAGATTGCCGGTTTCGTAAGCCCGAATGGCGGCGCGGGAGTCTGTGAAGACGCTGGTGTGCGAGGGGTCGATCATCGTTACAGCTATGGCGACTTGCTTGGCTATGGCGGAAGAAAGAAAAAAACATGGCTGATCCCTCCGTCATAGAAATCGATATAACACGAAAGTGAAACGTGTCTTCGCAGAAGTAGTGCTTATTGTGCAGTGATATATGAGAGCTTGTACAATGTCTATTCGTGTTTGGCAGCTACAGCACCGTTTTGACGTGGGTGAACCCTGTTGACGGCATGTCTCTATCGCGACGACTTACGCCCATGATCATGATTAAACCATTGTGGTAGCTGACTTTGTCAACATATATTTGGACACAGCAAATCGTGAATCCCGCGTAAGGATGATATCAACAAGCTCATAATCAACATTGGTACCCGGTGTGCACTTCTTCAAAGCGTCGTCAATTAAGCAAAGAAACGGAACGGTGCGCGCTTTCTAGCAATGGGTGACCGACGCCTGCGCTTCACACACACTGCGCTTCAGCAACACAGGAGGTAGAAGTTCGTAGCCTGAGCCGCAAACGCGTGCGTCCCGCTGTGCTCTGTCTCGCAGGCGCTAGTCTCGCTCCACCAAGGCACGACATTCGCCCGTCGAAATCGCGTCCTTTCTGCAACGCGTATTGCAGCAGTTTTGTTAGTCGGTGCTCTCGCAATCGAAGCAGTCGGCGGCGGAGAAATCCCGTTGGTGCATGTGGAAGCTGCACTACTCCGATGAGCCAACGCACGCTAACACGAAGCGAAAGGCAAAGAAAGAACGTAACCAACGTAACTGCGTCAAGGGTGCCTCGGCGACGCCAGCGCGGCCAGCGTACCTCGCTGGTATCGAGACGCTGTAACCATGACCTCCGATATAGCGCGAAATCTCGGAGGAAGCACTAATAAGTGTCGATCGTGAGCATTACTTCTTTTCACCTCTCACAGACGGCGTCACCGCTCCGCTCCGCGCCGCCTACCTACACCGCCAACAGAGAGCACCGTGCGAAAGAGAATGTGTGAAAGATATAAGGCGCGTTCGCGCCATGTAGCATCTGGCGAGTTAGCTTAGTCCGTAGGTCGTCGGGTACTTGCCGTCGCGGCCGCAAGATCGTAGGTTCGATTCCCAGCGGGGGTCTTTTTATTGTTTTTTTTTTCTCGCCCGTTGGCGTCCATTTTATGAACGTCATATCCGTGACGGATGTACTTGGTGGACCCCGGCATAAAACACTTTCGTGTTAAAAGAATTGGCAGATCCCACGCCTTGCTGGAATCGGTTCAATGCGAAGCAGTCAGCGAGTACTTCTATGCTGCATTTTATGGCTTTAAGCCAAGCGTCACAAGGCGGAGCGACGCGTTTCTGTAAGTGTAGTAGCCATGTGCACATCCTGGGTTAACCAGGCACACCGACAACACTGGTGTTTAAAGGGTAATTATGGTGTGACGTAACGTCAGGGCCAACGTAAGCGCACATACGTCAGTATTACCGAAACGAAGTGCACTTTGCGGTGCAATAATGTGATATCATACGTAACTTTCGTTGATGCATTCCTTCGGAGTCGAGCAATGCTTGAATACAGCTTGCTGGACCATAGGAAGTCAAATGTAATATTTATTAGACTTTTATAAAAGCGGATCCGAACACTGGAACCGTAGACGTTAACCTGACATGACGCCTGTATTGTAAGAGTACCTATGTAGTGTTAATTGCTTTGTTATAAAATTAGATTACACCTGCATTAGATTACACCAGTATTACACCTGCATAGGGTGTTTATCAAGAGCATTTTCTAGGCCTGGCGTGGCTCTGTGGTAGCATACATGACTGCCCCGCAGAATGCTTGGGTTCGATTCCTGCACGGATCCTATTTTTCTTCTTTGCGTTCGTCGGGTCAACGCTTCCGATTTCGGTTTTTCTTAACACTCTCGCATTGAACTTATCAGTGTGTGTACTGGGCGTTCCTGCGTATATATAAACTGTCAATCACCTGTGGTGCGTACCCGTGCGCCACGGCCCGTGGTAAACGGGTATGTGCCACACGTGTCTGGACGAAAGGGTGTGACGGCGTACGCGACAGCATTTTCACGCCATTCATGTCATGATCAGACAGTCATATTGATGAAATCTTCTTACCCTCCCATGCCGGTTTTGGTCTACGCCAAGTTAAGGAGGCGATCAGGAGAGCACCGAGACATAAGTGGCTATACAGATAGATACGTAGATACAAACACTCAAAGTGCCTAGGGTTCTCTAAGAAATGCTTCGCATTTAGAAAAGGGAGAAGGCAGAAAGGCTAATCGGAAACGTATCTGGTTTGCTACCCTACGCTCGGGGAATGGAAAACGGGAATAGTAATATGAGAGAGAAAGGAGGGTAGGAAATGAGAAATTATACCGCTGATGCGTATATGTCGGTTGTGGTTATACACGAAGGGAACACAATATGGTCGGGCGCGCTTACTTATTTAGGTTTTGAGTTGATCCGGCTTCACCCGCAAAAACTGTTGCCACCACTCGTCGGAGGCCGCGCCGCAATGTTTAGAAACGTTGTGATCCTCTCAGGCCCTTCTGTCAAGGTTACACGCGGGCCACGAGTAACCGAGCTAATTCCAAACCTGACGCAAGCTCCAGCGACAACGCGGGAAGGTTCGATAAGGAATGTATAAAAGCCGACGCATTTCTCAGATGGGCAGATTATTCGACGACCGAAGACCGCATGCGCCCATATCGTTGCACTTTGAGCGTCATTCTTTTTTCTGGGCACAAGTTCGCCCAATAAAGAGGTTACTCTTTACTGGCTGCGACTGCTTTCGTCACCGTCAAACCACGTGACAATATGATAGGTGAACACGTTGGATTATTCCTGACCACCAGGGGTTCCTTACCATGCTGCCAAAGCACGGTTCATGATCGCTTTTACATGGAATTGCGTTTTCACAGGTTCGAACACCAAATGACATCAATGCAACAATAACAATAAATATGTCATATCTTATCAATATCGATAAATATTATCTTATCAATAAATATGTCATATCTTATCAAGCCACTTCACAAACCTCTGCAAGTAGATGCCGTATCATAATTCATTGGTCCGTATTGGTCAGTTTTTGTGATTGCCACATCCATGTGCGTGAGGATTCTGCCTTGTTGCCGCTGCATGCGCGGGAAATGCACTGTTTCGTTCACGGTTACCATGCGGGAATCTTTTGTACATGTTGATGCGTGTTGTTTGACTTATTATTTTGGAATTGTTTCTTTTGTATTTTTTTCCAGTTCGAGGTGAATATATGTGTTGTCCCCTTTACTCAATTGTTTCTTTTGTATTTTTTCCAGTTTGAGGTGTATATATGTATTGCCCCCCTTACTCAATTGTTTCTTTTGTATTTTTTTCCAATTTGAGGTGTATATATATTGCCCCCCCCCCCTTACTCAATTGTTTCTTTTGTATTTTTTCCAGTTTGAGGTGTATATATTCATTGCCCCCCTTACTCAATGCCCCCCTGGGGCCTGTAAGGTACTTTGAAATAAATAAATGAATAAATAAATAAAATAACAGTAACGACGAGAGCGGCTGCAGCAATAACGGCAGCGACAACTCCATCTACTACCGGACCACTACTACTACCAATACTTCTACAACCACCCCGACGGTCCTGTAAAGACAAGGGTGCATGGCCACTCCACTAGGACGCCGCACTTATCCCTCCTTGTTCGATTTATTTCTCCCTAGCACGCAGAAGATAGAGGGGACGGAGGGAGGTTACAGAATTTATGAAGACAGTGGCGGTGCGGTGAGTGTCACGGCGAGGAGAAACCAGGTCGTCAGTGCAAGAGTACCGCGTATTCGCTTACGTGCTTCTGCAGGTGGATGAGGGGTGACGACGCCCCTCAGCTATATTTAGAAGCCGCTTCCATGCACCGCTCTCTTGTCCAGCTGTGGCGTTGTACTCTTTATCACGTTCGCGGCTGTCTCAATCTTCCCATATCCTGTTATGATACCCTTGTGAAGATGACTCACATGCCGATAATGTCGATGTCAAGTAACCTTATATTATACAGGGTGTTTCACGTAACTAGAACCAAACATGTAAAAAAAAAAAGCGGCTAATCGCAATTGACTGAAACCAGTGACATATGGTCTGCCATGATGTGGCGCTCGTTAGGGTAGTTTTATATTGCGCTTATTTAGTTATTTAACTACGATCAATTACGCAAAAAATTTTAATATTCACTTTAGCGCCAACTGCCTTCCATTACGTTATAAAGGGCATTCCGAAATGACCGGTTCTATTTTTAGGAGACCTACATGCTGCGTGGTGATTTTTACCGGAAATTCATGTATATTTACCATGAGGAAAAACACTGCAGAGTAGCAAGAAAAGCTCATTTTCGATCTCATAACGCAGTCCAAATATATTGGCAGCGACAACCAAATGCTTCAGCGGTTACCTCATCAGTTTCCCCTCAGTGTGTCTGCGCGTATACCGAATAAAAGAAACTTGAATGATGTAGCGAATACGTGCCTTGCGAGGCGTAAGGGCGTAAGAACAATTTACAGCTGCATAGATATGCGGACAGCTACCACCAGTTGAACGAATTATGTGCAAATATCTTCTCATATCTAATTTGGATGTGCCGTTACCCGCGGCTGACGTTTAGTGATATGCACGCTGCGCTTTAGTTTTGCGTGTGGGGAAAATCTTACGCTCAACGCTTTTACAGTTAATTTGTTTACTTTTCCCTGTACAGAGAAGAAGAGAGAGAGAAGGAAGGAGGAAGGGTCTCTACGGGAACGGCATTGCTGTCAGTCCGCGTATTGACGCCTGGGGGTCTAGTGGGAGTGGCGTGACAGGCAACAGCTATATGCATTCCTGATCCATGCTAATGGTCTCCTGGCGATCTCTGTTTAGGTCGATATCGAACGGAATAAACCTTGGTCACCATATATTCATGGAAATCCAAGGCCCCTCGCCGACATCTCTCTAAATGTGCCGGACACAATATCTCAAGAAAAAAAAAGGGGGGGGGGACCATCACTATGCGGGAACGGAACGCATTTTACTTGCTATTCAAAACAACTACCGGCGCAAACGGAATAAATTAGGGCTCACGATGGAAAAGAGCTCGGAAAATTCGATTATTCAGGAAATATTTCGAAAGCTACATGCATGGAGGGTACTGCCATAAAAAACATAAACGATACATTTCCCGCTACTGCGATATTATCTTAAGTACAATCTCTATCGTTCTTTTGCTCCCTTGTGTGTGTGTGTGTGTGTGTGTAGGGGGGGGGGGTGCGTGCGTGCGCGCGCGCGCGCGCGCGTGTGTGTGTGTGTGTGTGTGTGTGTGTGTGTGTGTGTGTGTGTGTGTGTGTGTGTGTGCGTGTGTGTGTGTGTGTGTGTTTTGTACGTGTCCTGACCAGATCTACATGACATGACTCATGACACTTTAAATAACGGTAATTAATTTTAGCACACTCAACTGTTTTTCCTTAATCGTAATTGTGCCGATAGAATCCTCAATTCATCGGGCTTTACTCTTCCAAGACAACGCAGGAGAGGCGTGATCATCTCCTCCATGATAATGTGAGGGCACCTTGGTTCTAAGACTTTTAGTATTTGAAGTCTTAGTATTTTCTTGACAAGTCAAGAGAACGCTCGGAAAGAAATATGGCGGTATAAACGTGGCACGTGTCCAAAAATATTTTTGTATAGTTCACACAGGACTCTGACACGTACGTGATACGAGTAATTTACAGAGCAGCCTTTAGTTTACAAAACAAAGCAAGCATGAATAACCGCATGAAAATCGCCATTCGGAGTTGAGTATTTACTTTGAATTAGTACAGTTTATTTTTCCTCGTTACCATCACTTCTCAAACTTTTGTCCACTTTGTCAAAAGGGCAATTGCAGGAGCTTTTCCTCATTGGTATATCTTTGCTTTCCTCATAACTACCTGTCATGATTCCGCTTTTCTTTTTTCTTGTCTTTTTTTTTTGTTTACATGGAGAACGTAATTCAATAAAACGTTCCTGCCACGGTTTTTTTTTAGTTAGCTCTCAAATTCGGAAAGAATTCATTTTCAATACAAAATAGGCAAGCACATTACTCACACCATCAAAGAAGTCTTGTCTTTCTTCTGTGCCACAAGAAATGTAAGTTTCGCCGCAAGGGCGAAGCAATGAATGCGACATCGACAAATTGGAATGTTATACGAAGTAAGGCTAGCGGCAAACTCCTTTAATATCCGACGTGGCGTAGCTGAACAAAACGCTGGTGTGAGGGAACGTGGCCACTGCAGCCAGCGAATTGACCTTCCTGCTTTCTATCGCTTTAGCGGAGACTGAGTGGTGATAATACAGCATGTACAAAGGTACGAGCTGTCTGTCGATTCCTGTCAAGATGAGGCACACGCGACCCTGCCCGGCTGCTGCACGGAACTCCGACGCCTGTCCGCAATGAAGGCAGTCGGTTGTACTTGTTTACACCTTTTCGAAAAACATGACAGGTACATGACGCGCCATCTTAAAATGTTAAATGACTCGTGAAGAGTCATACGTCAATAATGAGACTATTCCAATATAACTAAGAAAGGTGTTGCAAGGCCCCTTTAACGCATGTAATATTGCGTGGCAGAAGAGTAGAATCACGCCAAGCGTCAAAACATGTGAAATGCGCAACGAGCGGTTGGTTTAAAGGCCCACCAATTACAAAGCACGCAAGCTAATTAATTCTCATTATCAGCGACAGCATCAACAACGTGTGCAGCTGCGCAGGTGCATGTATTGTGTCACGGACACGTAGCGGGTACTTCGCCAATTCGCAAGAGGAGGAATCATGTCGTGGTGGGCCGTAGAGTTTCCTACAATACTTACTAGAGGGCACTCTGGCGCTAGTGTCTATGGGAGCTGCAACGCATGGTACTTCAGCCAGCATGGGAATGATGGGTAGTGCACTGATTTGTCTAAACTTCGTTCTTGCGGCTCCGTTTGGCTCCGCGTCGCCTGCGTCCGCTTTGTCGCAAAACAGAATTCAGCAAAGGTCAGCAGTTCCACTTCACAACTTTAACCTCTTTAGGCTCAAGAATTAAAATCTGGTCACGAAGTTCACAACGATCCATTCTTTTATCCGAAAGAAAACCAAAACATAGCAATAAACAAAGCCACAAGTGCGTCCGAAGCCTGCAAGTAAGAAGACTAGGCAGTTCCGTGTACTACCCATCATTCCCATGGTGGCTGAACGATCGCAGCGCCAGAGTCCCCTCTTTTTAATTTTAGGAAACTCCATTGTGGTGGCCACTTCGCAACAGTACTTGCAGTAGATATTCTGGGATAGTTTGAAACGGCCAATTTACTCGCGCACGGACGCTCCTTTCCTTGCGTCACCGAGAAGCGGTGTCCACCGAAAATCGAAGCTAGGCTAGCGGTTGAGAAGGCGATGCAAACAGGGACCGATTTCGCTATCACGTTCTGCTCTTGAAAGAGAAGCTCAAGCGTCCTCCATGTTTTTAACGTCAGAATTAAGCACCGGGCAAGAGATACACTGTAGTGTTTCCCGCTACTAATCGCTTGATGGTAGTTGATGTGTTTACCACTAATCCTTTTTCTTGAGACCTCTCTTCCTCTCACATCTGGTTCTTTATCTGCCTTTGAATTAAAAAAAAAAAAAACACGGGCATTTTCGCAATACGTCACCATCGAAATCTAGCAAAGAGTAGCATCTGTGATCCCATGGTTAGAACTCGCTGCTGCGTGACCGTATAGTTTTGGTCGTAAATACTAGAACCCAGCTTCGACTCCAGAAAAAAAGCTGCGGTATTGCTATAAAGGAATGAAATTTTAAGAAATGTTCATAGAATGAGCTTCGGGTTTAGATAAAGAAGGGTTGTGAAAATTGATCCGCCGCCTTTCACTAAGACGTCCCTCAAAGGCAGAGTGCACTTTCCTCTTGACATTGAGCACCAGGGGCCGAATTCACAAAACTCACTTACGAGCAAATTGTCGCGCAAGAGAAATTTTGTCGCGTAAGTCGATTCACGAAGCGAAAAAAACGTCGTAAGAGGCCATCGTTATCACATCGGCCGCTGCGGTAAAGCGCGCTGTGACTGTCCAGGAACATGTCAGCGATGGTGATGCAGTTGCTATATTTGGTGACGTCACTGAAAAAGGCTCGTAAGTGGATTCACGAAGCAAAAAAATTGCGCGGAAACAGCGTGGCTACGAGAAAATCCCAAGAGTGGTCCGGACCACTCTTACGAACAATATGGCTGTTTAGAACATGCAACTGCGGCGGGTATCTGGGTGCCGTGGCTAATTTTGAGCTAATTCACGGCCATTTAAGGCTTCTTGATGATTGCTGGTACGTTTTATTTATTTCGGCGCTTTGAGTTTCGTGTGTTGTTTCGCTTGTACGCTATGGACTCTATTGGCACTCGTAGTCGTCCAATAAACTGGGAGTCGCAGTAATTAAAGAAGCCTATTGGGTGTCAATGGCGAAACATTATGCATGCAAAGACTTGTGGTTGGATTAAAACCAAAGGTCTACATGAATGGTCGATGAAGTCCAAAGCGGCGCGGTATTTGGTCAACATATTTTTGTTATGTTGTTGTGTTGCGTCCGACTTCCTCCAATGAGACGTCCAACTTATCATGATGTACGCAGCATTGGTCGAAACCACCACCAAAGAGGTTCAGAGGAGCACATCAGCTGCACGCTATTGGAAATAAAATTGAGCGGAGCATTTCAATTAGCCGTTATTAAAGCCTATTATGTGATTCCACAACTTGTCTAGTTGGATAGGCTTTAACTGCCCAATAGGCACGATCGCTGAAACGCAGCTGTCGCTACGCGCTTTGGGTCAATCCAGAGCGGGCGCGTACATTGCAAATCGCAGCATATTATAGATGTGCGAGATTATGCATGAAATCTCAAACAAATCAAGCTTTTCGATCTTCACTGTTCGGAAACCGAAACGGAACGCGTTTATACGGCGAGCAGTCAGAAGTAAATGGATCCAGTAATTTGAAACGACATCAAAAATATGTGCGAATGCTCACGATTCTCGAGTATAAACAAGCCTTTGCCGGATTCACGCCCCTTTGATTACTAACTGCCATTTAACATGGCGTGAGAATATCAATTGAAGGTGGCTTCACCCACTCATAAATGTATTTTGTGCTCATAAGCGTCAGCTTGACCTAGAAATCATCGCGTAGATAAGGCGAAACCCCCGCAGGAGGCTACTATCGTAGCAGACGACAAACGATAGCAGACGACGGCTTGGGCGAGAGGTTGAACTCGTGATTGGTTGGGAAGCAGTACTCTCTACAACAGCCCATCTTATGACGTTGACAAAACACTTCTTTCATCGCGCGCTCCTGTCGTGTTCGTCATATCTTCCCCCTCGCACATAAGAGAACTTTTTATCTTCTCGCGATGAACGTGAAAGAGCTTTTTCTAAGTTGTCTTAGCGCCTACCCCCTGCTGCGCAGTTTGTAAGAACAACATGGCGCCGTAAACTGTAGGTGTCGGCGCCGATTTTCGCAAACGCATGAGTTCCTTCAGCGTTCGACTGGATGTGCTGTGAATACCGCTGCTTTTCCGGTGCGCGCAAGCAGTGTGAAGACCGACGGCAGTGTCTCTTGGTGTGCCGTGAAGCGTAGCGAAGCCTGTGCCACGGAGTGTTTATGAAGCGGGGATCGGTGCCTGTGTACCGACGGTAACTGGCACTGGAGGAGCCTGCAATGTGTGTTTGAGTGTCGGTAACAGTTCGTTCGCTTCGCGTTCCTGTGTCTCATTAAGGTGCAGTGCGGCATTTCGAATTGACAGCATTTTGGCACGTTACTTGAGTGATTCCGTGCTTCCGTGATTCCGTACGGTAACGCATGAACTACGCTCTGTATTTGGTTCTTGCTTCGCCAGTGGTTAGCCCGTGCGCTTCTATTTTCTTGTGAGCAGTCCAGGCAAATGCAGTGTTCGGGAGTGAAACGATGTGCGTTGTGAACAGTGGTGCTGTGTTGACATTTCCAAGACTTGTGAAGAGGCTGTGCCCGTGTGACAGAAGATTAAAGCGTTGATAACCGTGTTTCGTCCTACGAAGTTGCGATGGTGCTTTTTGATGGCTTTAAGGATTTGGCACTGGGCTTGGCGCTTTCTTTTTTAACTCGTTGCTTCTCCTTTTTGTGATAACCGTAATTCGAACGTCATAACGTGTCGAACCGAAGTCGTTCGCCGAGACTTTGTGCTGTAAATGTGGCTGCTTTGGCAGTATGTCTTGACTGTTCTCCGGTGAAAACTTGGACTTGTACCTGGCAGCGAAAGCACGTGGACGTCACGCTTCGCTCCGGACAAAACACAATTCTCACTGGTGCTTTGCCTTGGATGAAGTCGTAGACCAGCACCTGCTTTCGAGCCCATCTGTCGTGTCGTTTTGCACGGCACTGGACCCTTGACTACAGCGGCCCACGGCGATTTCTCACGCTTCACCAGTGGACGTACACGTCTTGCTAGCGTTGCATTTCTACGTCAACGGCAGCTTCCAGTCCACGGGCGTCTTTTGCCTGTGGCTGCAAGCACATTCCATTCCCGATGACGCTGACGGCTGCTAATATCGTTGTGCCATCGGTGAGTTGAACTTGCGCAACTAATTTCGTTGCTATTCGTGTAGTGCTATAACGTACGTTTGTAAGTTTTTCATCCCAGCAGATGTACTGTCACCCCATGTTAAGTTCCAGTACGAAAAGTACTACTACCGCTTTGTATATACGTATATATGGCCAATATACATATATTGCAATATGAGCAAGTACACCAGCAGTTTTTATGATTTTGGTTAAGCAAGCTTTTATCTGATTATTAAGACGAGCCTGTCTGTTTACCACGCTTGACAGTTGAGAGAAAAATATTTGATGCGAATTTATCTTCCAGGGAGCCATTTAGCACTTTTTCAGGAATTCCCTTTATATTGCAAAATTACTTGTATAGAAGATTACCGCTGTGGCAGCACTATACTTTACCAGGACATATACATTACAGTATGTAAAGGTTACATGGGGCTTCAGTTTGTTTCAAATTGAATAAAGCATATTTGATAGCTATGACTAAGCTATAATTTTTGTGTTTCTGCCAAATATGTATTAAGAGCGCTTTCAATGATGGTTTTTTAATATATCCTTTTTGGCCTCTTCACAGATTGCAGATTTTCGTAAGGTCGTGGGATACATCGATTGCAAGCACTGGCAAATCAAGCCACCTTATGACTTGGAGCACCTGTACAGAAATAGGAAGGACTTGTGCTCCCTAAATCTACAAGTCTTCTGCAACGGTGGGGGTGTCATCATCCAGCCGACCTCAAATGGGCCTGGAAGCACGCATGGCAGCCTCATCTGGATGGACTGTGCTCTGCCTGGGAGCTTCAAGGGTAGAAAACTGCATAATGGCTGGTTGCTAGGTTAGTTTTTTTAGGTGTTTTAGGTGTTTAACCACAGCAAACACCGGTTAATGTACACACCTTCACAACCAAAACATTGTTACTAACAGTGGATGCTTGTATTATTTTCACACAGCGATGCTAATTGGACGCGTAAAGAGAAGCAAATTATAATAGAATTGACAATGTCGAAAGTGTAAAGTCTACAGCTTATGAATTTTACTCCATAGATGTGAGACTGGAAAGTTGTGCTTTTGAAATAGCACAAGTACTTTTATTGCTTATTGAGCTCTTGTGCTTGTCACTCACACAGTGTATCAAGTGCTCTGCATGGTAATAGCAAGCGGGAGAAAATCGCCTGGCTGTTCGCAACATGCAGGGAGAAAGAACTCTAGTTCAAGCCTCAGGCCACACAGGAGCAGTAAATGCGCATTTTACCTGCCGTAGCTTATGTTTTTTCCATGTTGTGGCACGTTGTATTTCCGCTGTACATGTTCTCAGCACAATTGCATAGTGGCACGGTTATTTCTACAAATCGTATGTGTCCTGAGTACACGCTTGTTGATCTCTGAAGGTGACTCTCGCTATGCCTGAGAGCCATGGGTGCTCACCCTCCTGTCCGTGGCTGGCCCAGCTGAGCAGCAGTGCAGTGCAGCCCCCACCCATGCAAGACAGGTCATACAGTGCACCTTTGGTGTTCTGAGCAGGACACAGCGTATCCGTCCGGCATGGCAGTGACATCAATAATAATGATGGTGAGTGTTTGTGGAAGCCATAAGACCCCATTAACATGCATTTATGGATTATGAGTGTGTTTGTTGCTCGCAATCATTTCTCCTAATCAAGTGCATTTTTTTGCAAAGTGTAATTTTGTTAGTAAAAACCGTTCGAGCAACAAAAACACACATAATCCAATAATGCTTTGTGTTTTCAAGTCTTCAAAATTGCTCCTTCACACTGTATGATGAGGTGGCTATGTTAGATAACTTTAAAGTGGTGAACAATAACTGTTGTCTTGTAACATAGAAATACATGAGTACACTCTAGGAACAAATCGTCTATTTGGGAGTATTTCTGCTACACAGCAATAATCAAAATCTTGCTTGCTCGCATTTCCTTTTATCAAAACCCCGCTCTTGGCACTTTTCTGTCAAGAATGCTATGTCACTTTGATAACACGCGCGGCATTCGTGACCCGGAAGTCCTGGGACCATGGTGATAACGCGTGGAAAGTACGTGAGGTGGATGACGTTATAGTTGTGGGGTAGCAATACTCCACAAATACTTGATTTTTTCTTAGAGTGTAGCATAGTAAACTCATTTTTGGTCGGCTTCTTGCACCTAGTGTAAAGTCGAAATAGAAGATACTTTATTGGCTGATGTCTCACTATTAGGCAGAAGTTCGTTGCCTTCAAAATGAACATCGTAGGTATACATTTACATCATAAAATAATTTTTCAAGGTCTTCATTGTTGGTAGCTCTATGTTCAGACCTTTTTTCCTTGTTTTTTTTTTATTATATTTCATACATGTCATTGGATTCCGAAAATACGACAGCTAGACTTTTTCGCACATATCAGCTGTCGATTCTTACACATAGCATGGTTGTAACAATCATCTGCATTTTTCTATGTTCCAGCAGTGCCATGGGATCAGGTGCCCCACTGTCATGTAATTGTACAGTATATCTCGGACAAAACACACAAGGCCAACAAGTAGAGAGCGACTACCAGTGACTGTGTCCTTCTGTTCAAAGTGCACGTCAACAGAAAGAATGCATTGTGATAGTTGGAACAGCTTGAATTGTATGGTGAGAATCTGCACAGCTGCAGTTTAATCGTTGAGCAGTGCATCATTCAGCAATTCCTTGCACCTGAGGATTCAAAATTAATTAAATTCTGCATTTAATATACCAAACCTTGACGTTGATGTAAATCACACTGTAGTGGTAATGTGCAAATTAATTTCGGCTACCTTGAATTTTTAACATGCACGTAACTCAAAGTGCATGTGTGTCTCTGCATTTCACTGCCATTAGAAACAGCAGCCATGGTCGGCAACCAAAACCGTGTTTTCATGTTTGGTAGTGCACGAATGAAACCATTGAAGCGCGTAGTTTTGCTTTTGGTCTATATAGGCGTTCAGGATACATGCATTATTATAGCACAAATGATTTGATGTATATATAAGCTCTGGAAAGTCATTTTCCGCGGAATATTTCGTTGCAAAAGGGGCGTCACTATTCCTAGTATGTCCGACAGGCTTTAGCACCTGTGTAATGCTATCATATCGCATGCTTGTCCTCTTCAACGGTTAACCTTTCTGCATGTACTGTGTAAGTTTTAATTTTTTTTCATATAGTGTTTGCTGTCATATGTTTCTCTATAATGTACTTGTATACTCTGCAAATAGTTTATCATCTATGCAGCTTTGCTCATATTACTGCTGAAAGTATTTATTGCTTTTTGTATGGTGACTATGCATGCATTTACTTATGCCTTTTCATGCGCCTGTGCAATGGTTTAGCCTGAAGAGGGCTGCTGGTGTGCTCTAAACTTGAAACTGGCGACTTCGAACAAATATGAAGGCTGATAACCATTACTGCTATATTCAGACAAGCTGTGATAGCTCCATGAAAATATATTTAAGATTCTGTAAACTGTGCCAGGTAAATGTTCTTAAATTCCTTCATTGTTGTCCATGTTTCATGCACCTGAAACATAATTACTTTGTCGGGGCACATTATAAAATGTTATTCTGCCCATTTGTGCTGATCAACATTGCAGCTGAGGCCAGCAGCAAGATATACATGCAAGGTACTGAATCTTTGCGTCACATTCCTTGTCCAGCAGTGCACTGAAATTTTTTTCAAGCGAAATGAGAGACTGATATACAGCAGTCTCTCATTTGAAGGAAGCCGGCACATGTGCACATTTTGAAACCTTTTTGAGGAGTGTTTTCAGAAGAAGCAATAGGGTATTTACATGTTAACAACAGCATTATTTGTAGCGAGGAGCTTAGTAACAGTGAATTGTTTTATTTATGTATTGTCCAGAATTTGTCCGAGCTGTGCCAATCTTCCAGCCCACATCACCTGACATGGCTTGTTATAGTGTTGTCAATATGCCGGACTATGTAAATAAACTATGTGTCATCTTGCAGACATGTACCAGAATGTGATGCATTGCGTTTTTCCTTGACATCACATTGTCGGGGGCTCTTTTCTTATATATCGTCGTAGGCTGCCGCCCACGAAAATGTATAAAAGCTGCTTGTGAGTGGGCAGAAGCAGAAACTATACATGAAATTGTTCCAAGAGGGTTCGAGAAATGCCGAGTTGGCACATAAGAGTGGTGAGAGATTTCTCTCGTAAGTTACTGCTTTGAAACCTCATGTTCTCAAGACTGCGTGTATCAGCATTGTTGTTTTATAGCAGTTCATCCTATTAACTACTACTCAATGTATGTATGTATGTATGTATGTATGTATGTATGTATGTATGTATGTATGTATGTATGTATGTATGTATGTATGTATGTATGTATGTATGTATGTATGTATGTATGTATGTATGTATGTATGTATGTATGTATGTATGTATGTATGTATCTTTTAAACAAAAACTTACGTTTTTTTGTTTAGTGTAACTTTCATAAACATTTAGCTATTTGATTTCTAGTTCTTTTTCTATCTCATTTTCATTTCTCAAATATGTTTTCTACTGCGCAAAAATTAATGTAACCTTACAAAAAATATGTGCATTCAAACAAGATGTTTCACTTAACAACGTGCAGTTCTCAGCAAGAAGTTGGGAACTATGCAACTAACCAGCAAAAATAAGTTTTTAGGACAGCTCCTCTGTGTAACATTGCTTCTACACATTGCGTTTGTCGAATATGTACAACAGACTAGGCGACTTCAACCAGCAGAACCAAGCTTTCGCCCGTGGCTGTACACACTTTTACATATGTGCGTGGTATTTCTACGTATTGTCATACGTGTTGCCAATTACTATTAAGCGAACAAAACTAGTCAAGCTGAATATGCGCATTTTTGTCTGTTCACCTGTCATCTATAGTGTAACTGCTGTTGATAAAGAATAAACTCGCGTTTAAAATTTTCATGTACTTACCAAGGGAAGAGTAGCCCTTTATGACGCAAATGAATTTGCCGTAATGTTTTCCCAGGCGTACTGTTTTGCCCTCTCCTCAGAACTCGATAGCCTGCTGGAGTCCTTTATAGCCATTGACAGAGGCATTACACGGAGCTGCGCAGCACGACAGAGACCGAGAGAGAAGACACAAACACATCACTGTGTTTGTGTGTTTTCTCTCTGTCCCTGTCGTTTTGCGCAGCTGCTTGTAATGAATCCCACCCAACTAGCACGGAAACGTGTCCCGACAATGGCAGTCATCTTGGCCGCAAGCATTTTGGCCGCCGCGTGTCTCCTGATGTTATTGAAAATACCGCGATATCTGACCGGCGGTCGAATAGCCAGAGTCGTGAAAAGTAATGCCCAGGTATGATAATTGGGTTTCGGGACTGGGCACCCTTGCGATAGTAGTGGTTAGAGCAAAAAAAAGATACTCTTATTTCTATGATCCGTGAGGGAGCACGGCGAAGCGCATTTGGGTATAAATGGGCGTGAAAGAAGAGAGCGGAAAGGTCACCTTCTCAAGAAAAGAGTGCTCGCAACACATAACCTCAGGCCGTGCTATCCATTTTTCCATTAAAAAAAACGTGGGTGCTTGGCGACACTGCGAATCGAACCCAGTACCTCCGCATTGTAGTCTGACGCTGTAACGACTCGACCACCGCTGCAGCGTTTCAGAAGAGAGCTGGCCACTGTAACACTTACTTCATTGTATATATATTATCTTTCCCTCGAAAGACACGTAATTCAAGACGTCCGGTGAAAGTCGATCAAAAAAAGAAGAAAAAACTCGGGATCCTAATGCATTCGCCTAAGGTGACTCGAAGGTTAAAGCCATCAAATGGGGCTATATTACCGTGCACTTTGTATCGAGTGCGACATCTCTAATCAACTATCGCTAATTGACTGTCACTAATGTCACTTTCACTAATTGAATATTCAATGTGTTTCGATTATTGTCGTTTAAATAAACTTTCACTAAACCAATCGCTACTCACCTAATTTGCTTCGATTCTCATATATAAGCACAATCACACGTTCGCTCGCTTTTGTATGGCTTTCGCTCCCATAGACGTTAGTAAGTAACGCGAACGCCGTCTCTTTTTTTGTTCTTATTATTAATCGTGCGAACGCGCAGCACGCGCGCCCTGTGAATCCAGGCGCATGTGTAGTCATGTCACTTCAGGCCGAGACAACACCGCTTCTTTTATGTTTGCTCACGCAAACTCCGCAAGGACGAAGTGACTGCGCCGTGTTTTCTGAAAAGCATTAGCACGTAGAAACCTCCCGACGAATATTCCTTGTTTTACGCATGCACATATCTAAGCGTATACGATTGCTCTCTCATTCCAGCCCTGTCAAAATGCTGCGGTGAATCGGACCTGCGGCATTACGCTATGATACCTTTCTTACTGCTCCTTTGTATTTCTGTACAGTTCTCCGTAGGCTCAAAAGCCGCTCCTATGTCTTGTACTGAGATCTTCGTAAGAAATGCAGAAGTTTACGTCTAGCTACAAAACGCCCTAATGGCAACCACCATACCGTGCTCGAACATGCCTAGTTAGTTTAGTGGCAGCGCAGCTTCATGAAAATGTAACTAAACTGGTTGTGGTAAACAGGGGGAGACGTTTCGGTCACGTCTTCAAACCTTCAATGTTTCAATTTACGCGTGGTTTAAAGATGCAGTGCGTCTGGAGCGTTGTTCGACTGCACTTGACGGGATAGCGCACGGATTATTAACGCCATCGAGCAACTAGATTTTTGTTAGCTATGGTCATCGATGAAACACGAGCACTGGGCTTCGCGCAAGACCCCAGGGCGTCTGCGGCAACGCGTAAGAGCTGTAGCAGACGCCCGGAACTGGAAGCTGAGATGCAGCGAAAATACATTGGGTATCATCGTATACCCTCGATGCTAGACGCTTCGCGTGCAGCCTTGCTATCACCTGCGCGCACTTCTTTCTTTCCTTGTCGTTTGATCGGCTTTCGCGTTGCCTCCTTGCCCTCAAAAGTGGCTGGTAAGTTAAATTCGTACCATTGCTATCGTAATCCCTCGAGATACGAGAATTCTTGGCTAAGAAATTGCGTGGGCAAGAGAAAGCTTTGTGAATTCGGGCCCAGAAGGCAGTAATCACCAGAAGGCAGAAGGTAGTAAGAAGGCAGTAATTTTCAGCACCAGAAGGCAGTAATCGATTTCCCCCTTGAAACGGGGTTGATTGTTAGCCCTATTTTAATTATAGAATCTCTTCGAAAGAAAGGAGACTTACGTGATCTCAGAACAAAAAACTTCAGCATTGTATGCGTCCTTCTCAGCACTTTATCAAACAATGAGCACCGCTATAACATCCACGCTGTGCTCGTGGTAGAAGAGAAACGAAGTGTTTGTGTAGTGCGTTGTGGCAGTAGAAGCACACCAATTAAATGTTTAGTAACAACAGCTGTTGCATATAGGCGAGCCCCGTTCTTGGAAGGACGCGTCTGCTGAACACGCAACTCCGTTGACAACGAACAAAAAGCTTTTTTCTCCCGACGCCGTCGCAAAAGTAGCTGCCTGAGTTGTTGAATAAACTTTATTTGCCCAACGGTTGATATTGTGCCCGAGGCTAGGCTGCCAGGGATCCACCATTCGAGGAACATCTTTCAAGGTCCTCGGCGACGGCCCTGGCCCGCTGGCCTGGTCTTCGGGGGCCTCGCTGAGAAGGGCGGTTCGCCATCGCTCAGCAAGGCGCCCCGCTTCAGAGGGTTTTTCATGTGTCCTCATCCTTCCTCGTAGTGTATCTTCATTTCTGTCGCATTGCCAAAGTACATGGGCCATATCGGCCCGTCCGTGCTCGCACCACGGGCAGCCAGGCGATGGGTGCAGCGCGGGCCACAGGAGGTGCAGGTGGTAGGGGTTGGTGAAAGTACCCGTCTGCAGCCGCCTTAGGTCAACCGCCTGCGACCTGTCCAGACGCACGTGGGGTTCCGGATATATCTTGCGGTCTTTCCTATAGTGCCCAAGCACCTCGTGGTACGTGGCCGGGAACTCTTCGGCATTTTTTAGCAGTCAGCGTATATCTGGTCCCTTGCTCCTTGCGCCACGACTTCGGTTGCCGCAACAACGGTTTGCGAAAGAGAGTGACTGCCTCTTTTCCGCCCCATTAACCGTGTTCGTCCCCTCACTCAGTGAAGGAGGATGCTGTCGCTTCTCTCGCGGACGTGTCGATGGGGTGTCTTTGCACATGCACATGTATCGACGGAGGCCCAGATGCGAGGAAGAGTAAAAGATTGAGAGTATAGTTTCATCTCTTCTCCATTTATAGAGCCACTGGCCGGACCAGCCGACAAGCAGTGCAATTAAAAGTGGGGCCTTTGCTTGAATTACGCCAGCCACAGGCCCGTAGCCAGGGGGGGGGGGGCCCTCCCCCGAAATTTTGATGGAGGGGGACAGGGGCGTAGCCAAAAGGGGGGTTGGGGGGCGTTGAACCCCCCCCCCCCCCCGAAATTTTTCAGTTTTGCTTGCGTATATATACACGCACACATAAAAACGCACGCACGAACATACATAAAGTATAGTTGAACCCCCCCCCCCCCCCCCGAAAAAAATTTCTGGCTACGCCCCTGGAGGGGGATGTTCTACCGAAAATAAATAATGGAAATCGGTTTAGTTCTCAAATAAAGAAGGTTTTCAGCAGTTGCCCCACCCCCCGAAAAAAATTCCTGGCTACGGGCCTGGACAGCCAGCTGTGTTGTATCGACTCATTTCGTATTCAGTAACTTGCGCTCTTGTTATCAAGTTTTTTGATGGCTAAAAGATGCTGTCATAATTCAGAAGACAGTACCCGGTTGGGACCATCTATAAAACTAACTTGCGGTTACATCGCCGTGCCGCAAGCGTTTCTCTATAGTTACTGGGAATCATTGACAAACATAGGTCGAATAAGAAAGCTTGAATTAAGAGAGAAAGTTAACCAAACGTGCCCTGCGTGTAAAAGGGCACATGAGAGCGCTTTAAGCGCAAGTCACAATTATACCGATCTTATACAAGGCACGTTTCAGTCTCTTTCAACTGTGTTCTTCTTATTCGTCTGCTTAGTTCTCCTGCATTCAACTTATACTATAAACCACAAACGCTATTGGTAGTTGTTGTACCGAAGCAGAAGAATGCATTTAGTGGTACTTGTGGCGGCTTTGCTATATGCGGGGTTCGCCTGGCAGACTCAGTTCTCTGTTTCATGTTTGCATACTCTTTTCACTGGTTTCGTTTATCTACTCAAGATTTACTGATTTTACTAACCTTCCTTCATAAGCTTGTTTGTACCGTTTGAGCTTTGAAGACTGTTCGTATTCTTTCTAATGTCGCACCACAGAATGCCAGAAAGTTGTTCAGTATAGCGTTTCAAAGCAGCGTATGCGATACCGGAACGCTATAATCCCTTCCTTGTTGATCGTCTACTTGCTTGCTACTGCGTTTGGGTAATTATGGACACCTTTAGATTGAGGTCAATTGTAGCATACGCCTGAAACTAATATACGAATGAAAATGACCGCTTTGCGTAAAAAAGAAACAGTCACCGGTCCTACGTGAAGAAGGAGTGGGGAGATAATAAATAGTATTCTTGAGCCAGTACTAAATATTTTTGTATAAATGTTTGCTAACCTCATAACCTGTACTTATGTCTTTGTAGCGGCTACGGAGTCAGCATTTCAACAGAACGACTTGTTTGTAAGAGGCCAGTAATGAATGCAAGTTAGCAGGCTGGCGAGTGGTTAGATCTTCACGCGATATTTCGACCAATGTGCTCAAGGGTCTTCTCGTTGTTTTGTTGTTTAGTAGTCGCACACATATATAGGCAAATAAACTACACTGGAGTCGGCCATTTTAATACATACTTAAAATTATTCGACTGCCCGTTTCCCCTTAAATATTTACACTGCACGCACAAACAACGCAGAATAACAGATTCTCCTTCGACCTCTGTGATCAGATGCAGCATTATTGGCCATGTGAGTACGGAATAAAGTTACATCGTGAAAGACGTTTATAGCCGTGGTCGAGAAAGAACGGGCAAGTGGAATTTCCGTATTTAATACCATCACTGGGGCAATGGAGGATAGGCAGATTGCTTCGTCGGCCGTTATTTTTATGAACATTCACCTGTGACATATGCTTCTTCGTCTAGAAATAGTTGCTGTACGCACAGGGTATACCCGAAAGGGTTGCCCGTAAGAAGTTTGTTAGCTCTTTCGTGTACAACATATATACAAGCCAACGCAGTATTAGCCATTTACGTTCCACAGACGGCGTACTCTGATGGCTATTCGTCGTTGTCACGTGTGTTCCCTTCCTTAGAGAAAGCTCTGTCGTTAAGGTTTCGCTCGTGCTTCAGCATTACTTTACGCGGCAAAGCTGTGGTCTGAATCGCACTGGCATTCGGGTTTCGTGGAACAAATAGATAATAAAAACTAACTAACTAACTAACTAACTAACTAACTAACTAACTAACTAACTAACTAACTAACTAACTAACTAACTAACTAACTAACTAACTAACTAACTAACTAACTAAAATTATTAACATCCCGCACTTGTGTCGACTGCCGAATAAGACATCGTTATGTGCTTCAAGCTCATCAGTCAAACGACCCACGAAAGGCCCTTGAAAAGATGCGATAGGCTAAACTTCTACGACCCCCTCAGGTGCTTTAACTGCGAGAAGCGATTGTTTTGTTTTTGCACTCAGGACAAGCGCTGCAACAAGTTTCGTCTACAAGTATCTCGTAACTTGGCGCACAGCAACTTTGAGAGCAGAGAGTACTTTCCTCTGAACCGCATTTACACACCGAAAAGCGATGTGTAGCCCTCGGGCTATGAAAAGACAAGACAAGAGAAGACAAGGAGAACGCGCCTCCTCGCTTTAAGCCAGCGCGGTTGTTTCCGAGCGTTGGCCTCGCGCCCGCTCCCTGAGCTCTTTCCACAACCTCGATAACATTCCGAGAGCGCGGCGGCGCCGGCTCAGGTGTTCAGTACGGATGTTGAAGCACGTGCCTCAAGACCCCCCCCCCCCCCCCGAAAGAAAACTCGGGTGCAATGGGTCTGCGTTTAGAGTAACGCATGCTGTCTATTTCGGGGTAACGAGACGTTACGGTTGTAGCACACGTATGCACATGCGCGTGCTCTTAAGCACAAATGCTTACATTCGTCGTCATTTTAACAGGGAAGCTGTTCTCAGTGGACCATTCGCCGGTGCCGGCGGTGTAGCGCAGGACACGTGGCATTGTGGTGTGGCGAGAGTGACGCTCGGTAGGATGAGGGGCGGGTGGCGCCGTCTCGATGGAGTCCTGGCGGAAAGTGCGGAAGGCGGTGCCTTGCCGAAAGGGACGAGAGTGAAACTTGGTGGAAAGGGGGACCAACGGGAAGCGCGCCAAGAGGGCAAGGAAGAGGCTCGGCGGAAAGGGCGAACCGATGAGAGGCGACCAAGAGGGGCAAGGGTGAGGCTCGGCGGAAAGCGCGCCAGAACCACGTTGTAATAGATACACTCTTTCCGCGTGGTCGAAACCTAGCTGTTTAAGAGAAGTAGGCCAGTTAGAGGCTCGGTGGAGTATAAAGGATGGTATCGGTTCTTCGGAAGTTCGCATTTCCAGAACGGTCGATACTGCTCATACTCCTCAAGAAGAAGCCGCCCGACGTAGGCAATAGAAAGGCAATAGCCTGAGGAATGGGAACAGCAGCTTCTTCATTTCCAAGGCTTGCACAGAGTGGAGCTTGCTGAATTTATTTTGTTTTCCACGCAATTGACAGTAAAGCGATCAGGAGGTCGGTAACAAGAAGAGTTTATTAACCCTGCCCGCATAGCAGTTGCATTGAACTATCTATTGAGTAGCATACATCCGTTTCGTTAACGTGTATGCTGTTTTCTTCAGTGTATTATTTTCATTTCTGAAAGATCTATTTTACTACACAGTACATCTAAAAATAAAATGTGAACACGCTACGTAGGGTGAAACATCCTTAAGGTTTGATTAACCAGTTGTCAGCGTTGGTTCGGCGCTTTTTGATCACACGAAAATAATTTTGCAGATCGGATATCAGCAATGGCGAGAGAGATAGAGCGAAAATGAAAGCGGTAAAATTAAATAACCTTGCCGGGACTACTTTTCTCTGCACCTCAAGTCCCTGTTTGAACGAACGAACGAATGAATGAACTCTTTCTAAACTCACGCAGGCACCGAATAAATAATACCGGACACATTTTTATATCCGAGCGCGAGCAGACTGGTTCTTTTCGACAATGTCCACGCGTGTAACGGGATATGTTCGTCACTCTGCCGTTCTTGTAATGACTATGCGGAAAAGTTTTTAGCACGCACGCAGGTATACCCACGCGCACGATTCTGATATACAGCGAAACAGTAATCGGCGGGAGGAAACCAAAAGTCGCTCGTCCTTTGTACGCAAGCACCCATTGCGGGTATGTGTCCCAGAAATTCGGCAAGCTCCACTACTCGTCACTATTTCACTACAAATGAATAAGGGAACACACGGGCAGCAAACTTCATTTAAGATTTCTGGAGATATATAGCCAGTTAGTGAGAAAGACTTTAATGAACCGTTGGGATTAAGCCAGCGATGAACACCTGGGCCGCGCGTTACAGCTTCGCTTCTTAAACATCTGTACGTAGTGCTGCGGCGGTGATTTTTTTTTGTATTCCACTATGCACTCTTCAGCAATCGCCGACTAAGTTACAGGCCAAACTGTTAGCTTGACTATAAGCATTGTGATAAAAGGGGCGCGCACACGATACCGATCAATGCACGGCAGGCTCCAAGCTTAATGGAACGGCGTAAACCTGAGTGGCCGTGTCCTGCCGCATAATGAAGTTTTCAAGCCAAAGATAAATAGAAGGCAGCGACTTAGTACTAGCGCTGCTGCCAACATGCGACGAAACTAAGTACCATAAATATGACGACGGGCGCATTCTCTAGCGAAAGAAAAGGAAGTATTCACGGTGCGGCGGGTCAATAATCCGTGTGAAATTAATCGAAGAGGCGAACGGGGAATAAAGCAGAATCATGCGAGGCCTGCAGTGCCCTAATTAACATTCCATCCTCGTATCGCGAGAGCTAGAGCACTGGCGCTGACATAGCCTGGGGCACCGCGGATCGATAGGTGGTGAGCCGAATAAGTATGATTAAGGAGGATGAAACGTCCTTCGGCGGTGGGAGTGCCATGAGAAAAATATATATATATATATATATGGCCGCTTTCTCGTAGTGCATAAATTTACTAAACAGGGAGGGGGAGCACCAGGCCGTCACTACGCTTTGACAGATTTTCCATGAAGATCCCTGAAAGGTGTTGCCTCGCGGGCATGCGTTTTAGTCTCCGCCATCATCTCCTTTTCTTCTTTAGCGATTGTGTTTAGCGCATCGATACGGCTGGGAGAAAGAAGTCTGCCGAAAAACTGCGAATGGACCACGGCAGTGGAGATTAAAATATGGGCGCTATTTCGCAAACAATGACCTCGGAGATCGAACGCGAATGTCATGAGACAAATCCTAGTTCTAATCCCAGTAAACAGAAAAAAAAGGATTCCGAGTAGACAGCGAAGCTGGCAAGCAAGCGTCACCACTTGGCGAATGCAGATTGAGTTCTTTCTTCAACTTTCTTCTTCCTTCTTTCATCTTTCTTTCTTTGTCGATCTTTTCATCTTCTTCTTTGTATTTCTTCTTTCTTTCATCTTCCTTGCTTTCTTTATCTCTTTCCATATTGCCCTTTCTCCTCCTTCCACTCCTAATTCTCACGTAACCTAACATTCACTTTCCTTTCCCACCACTTGCTATGGTATACTGTACATACATGGCTATGCCATGCTTTACCCTCTCCCCTTCTTCTTTCCTCCTCGCCCTTAGATCACTCCTTCTCGCCCTCACTTCCCTTTTCCCACCCTCTTGCTATACTACACCATACTATACTATACTATACTATACTATACTATACTATACTATACTATACTATACTATACTGTACTGTACTGTACTGTACTGCACTGTACTGTACTGTACTGTACTGTACTATACTATACTATACTATACTATACTATACTATACTGTACTGTACTGTACTGTACTGTACTGTACTGTACTGTACTGTACTATACTATACTATACTATGCTATGCTATGCTAGGCTGTGCTATCATAGGAGCGGCTTGCCACATGCCGCTTTCTGTGGCGTATATCTGCCGAGTTTTCCGTCTACGACACCACGCTGACTCCGAGCTTAAACAGCTACGCCGTGAAAAAATAATGATAGCGTCAGTATGATAATGAGCCCACAAAGTAGCAAACATATCTACAGGCTTCGATTTGGTCGTTTTGATTTGGTTGCTTCAGTGCGGCTTCTCTATTCATAGTTATGTGTAAATATTTAAAAAGCCCGGTGCACTACAATGTTATAAACACGTTTATTATCGCAAAGAACAGGAGATATTAAAGATAGGAACACGTCATATAACAAATTTAGCAAACTAGGGCAGTTTTCCGACTGATAGTCTAGGTTGTCAGATTGCGTCTTGCAGTTCGCTCGATGAGATCTATGCGTGTTGCCATCACCTCCTTGGTTGCCATGCTACTATTTATGTGCTTTCGGGTTACAGATGTCATTTCGAGGAGCGGTGTAGCAATGCGTCGGTCGGGCTGCCATTTACAGTGAACTTTGTGGTTTAAGCGATGACATTTCTGAGCGAGACGGGCAAGGTTGACGCTGTAAGTGCGCTCTTACTGGCGTAACTTTCTTTACTGAGCTTAACAGAGTGCTTCAGCGAAACCCATGTTTAGAGGATATCAAATTGGACATGAAACAAACCCGAAGTACTTTCAAACACCTAGCGAAGAAACTCATATTAGCATCGACTACATTGGTCGCTGTTATTAGAGCGACACGTTAGGGATAAAATAGCACCGGGTCTCTGAGTACATGCAAGTCATTCCGTTTACATCTAATATGTTGTCATAGCTAGAAACGCAGCCTAATCTGTAATCTTGCGTGTTCATAAATCATTGGCCGTACTCGCTGAGTTTAGTGTCTGTTAGGTTTCTTTATATCTACGACTCAAGATCAAAACTAGAGTGACCTATTTTCTAGGTTTCATAAAAACAGCGGCAAAATATTTATTCCCTGCGTCCGCTACTTCCCATGGCAGCAAACAGGAAAGTTAAAAAAGAATCATAATTTTCTGGTACAAGCCATTCCGAAAAACACAGCGCCGTTTCCTGATCCTCTCAGAGCTTGATTTAATCCCTCTCACGCTTGGTACGGCGATGGATGGCGGGACAAGAGCTATATGGTGAACTAGGAATTCGCACCAATGTTTAGAGGCAGGCACAATACGTCACACGCGTAGGCGTCACGTGACCGCCACACGAATATATTACAGCTCGGTAAAAAGAGCCAGGGATACCAAGGAAAAAATTTCGCCCCGAGGCTAGGATCAATGGCTGGCGCGCTTAATCCACTTCGAGGCCTCAATGGATTTGGTTCATTCATTGGACCTACGACAAGGGGCTTTTCAGACGAGGATCCATCTTCGCCCCTCGAGACCTAATTTCGACGTTCGATTCGAGCGGTCGCTGTCCCGGGTGGCTTCTTCTAAAGCAGGGTCAAGAACATGAACCTAATTCGGGCTGCCAGATCTTGGTCCTGGTGACCCAGTTCCTCGATGACTATTGTGAACATGCAGTAAACAAAATGGTACTACTCGAGAAGCTAGAAGCAGCCCTAAGATCCACCATCTATACAAGCTGTAGTTAATGCATTTCGCACAGTCGCGATCTCTATTGCTTCTGTGGAATGCGCACCAAAAATGACACAAGGCGGGCACTATTTCTTTGTTTGTTTGTTGATTGCTCCGCCCAGCTGTAAATATACGTGTTCTTGTGAAGAGATCTGTGGTATCATACCATGAGTGCTACAATATTTTTTTTACTGCTGCATAGCGAAAATGAACTTTCTGCTGTTGCGCTGTAGCAAGCAAGAGTACTCGTAGAAAGGCATGTTGTGTTGTCTGCTATGCTATTTCTACGTGTGACAATTATTTGGCGTGATGTAGGTGCCACGTATACTGGCAGGCGACGTTCTTATTAAATGCGAAGCATTTTTTAGTGAACCCAAGGCACTTTGAGCGCATCTATCTATCTATCTATCTATCTATCTATCTATCTATCTATCTATCTATCTATCTATCTATCTATCTATCTATCTATCTATCTATCTATCTATCTATCTATCTATCTATCTATCTATCTATCTATCTATCTATCTATCTATCTATCTATCTATCTATCTATCTATCTATCTATCTATCCGCCTACGTCTGGATGCTCTCGTGATCGCCTCCTTAACTTGGTGTAATAAAATTGGCATGGGAGCGTAAAAAGATTTGACGAATATGACTGTCTGGTCAGACAGTTTACATCTACCCAGGAACGGCGAGAACAGACGTTGGTAATTTTAAGTGCGAGAGTGCTAAGAACAAGCGACTTCGGAAGCATTCACCCGACGAGTGCAAATAATAAAAATTAGGACGACGTCAGGAATCGAACCCAAGCATTCTGCGTCGCAGTCAGGTATTCTACCACAAAGCCACGCCAAGTTTTTTTTTTTTTCTTTATTGCCAAAGCCACGCCAAGTGCTGAAAGTGCTTGGGAAAATATTCTATGCAGGCGTCATGTCGGTGCATCGTGAACTGTGATTGCAGTGCTTGCTACCTAATATTATAACAAGGTCATAAATAAATATTTGGTGTGTTTTCCTATGATACTGTCGTCATGCAGGATTAACGTCATTTGTGCTCCGAGTGTAGGCTCCGCTTTAATAACAGTCTCATATATATTTCATATGTACTCCTATGACTCGGCAAGCTATATCCAAGCGTTGCTCGACCCCGGAGGAATAATATAACGAATGATATTCACATCATCGCACCGTACAGTGCGCTACGTTTCGATAATACTGACGTATGTGCTTTAACCTGACTGCTGACTTTACGTCAGACCAAAGTTACCCTCTATACGCCAGCGTTGTGGACGTGCCTGGTAAGCCCATGATGTGCTCACAACTACTACACTTACAAAAACACGTCGATCTACTTCGTAACTCTTGGCTGAAAGCCAAAGTATGGAGCATAGACCTACTCGCTGACTGCTTCGCATGAAACCGATTCTCACGAGGCGTGGGATTTATTATTATCTGGGGTTTAACGTCCCAAAACCACGATATGATTATGAGAGACGCCGTAGTGGAGGGCTCCGGAAATTTCGACCACCTGGGGTTCTTTAACGTGCATCTAAATCTAAGTACACGGGCCTCAAACATTTTCGCCTCCATCGAAAATGCAGCCGCCGCGGCCGGGATTCGATCCCGCGACCTTCGGGTCAGCAGTCGAGCGCCATAACCACTAGACCACCGTGGCGGGGCGAGGCGTGGGATCTGCCGAATCTTTAGGTGGTATTTTTAGTTGTACTTGCGACACTTTCTACTGCACGGACATGATGTTATTTTAATTTACTGTTATGTATGTACGCATTTTTCTTGTGTTGTTGTTACTGTGAGTGTGTTATATGACATGTATTTTTTTGGCGTCATCGTGTTACTGTGCGAACGTTGTTCGAAGTTGAATTTTCAATTCTGTATGGCGTATGTTCGATCCATTGAAAAGCTAAGAAGGAACAAGTAGCCAGTGCCTTTTTCGTGTGCCATCTTATATCATATGAATGAAAATAGGTACATCAAGCCACAGTAGACCGAGTACAGGTGTCTGAATTTGATGTAGTCCGGTGGAATTTAAGTATCATCGATTGTCAACAGCGCACTGCAGCTTTCAACTATGCCCTACGTGTAACCGTGTAACATGAGCAAAATGCGGCTGCGTGCTCTAGCCAGCCACTTGTAGGCGGTGTATTATATATTTGCTCAAGTGCCTGTAGGTAAAATACTTCGTATACGATTGGCTTGAGGTGCAACTTGGAGGTTCAGCATGAGAGGCACTTATCGCGACAATACTGTCATCAGTATTACTCGCACCCTTTTATTATCGGACCAAGAACGAACTGAAAACTAACGAACAAACATTACAATTCATTAACAGATCAAATTTTTGCCTCTTGAAAAACACTGATGCTGACGTTAAGTCCGATTAAATAAAGCACCGTAATGTATATTTTCCCCAATTTTGAAGAAGTTATTTCCCATTTCTTATTTCTTCATATTTCGCGTGGGAACCACATCACCATTATGTCAGAGAGACGCCACGAATTTTAAAACAATTTTTCTCGCATTTGAGCCTCTGAGGGCTCAGTAAAAATTGTTGAAGCTCGCTGCGTTCGAAGAAGGGTTCGCTTCATACCGGGTAATCGCTGTAAAATCTGATATGTGCTATATTTTATCGTCAGCATACAACACGCAATGACGAGTGGCCTGTCACTGTCACGTGACATTGTCTGTGTGATTCACCGTGCCACAAAAAGCGTAAATGGCAGGGCTCAACAACAATCATCGGTAGAATATGTCACCCTCGACATTTCATGTCGCTCGGACGCTGTTTGAACCACCGCTAAAGGATCTATAGCTTGGACTATATCCGCACGTTTGCGTTTTGATATTGCTTCGCAAACACCTTAGCGCACACCAGAAGTTTTCCGGCTGTCTCGACGTCGGATAAATACACACGAGTGGTATTTTTATGTCTGCATTTGCTTACGGTATGTGGCTTTATGCGTGCCTCTTTACCTTCTCGAAGGAGATCGAAAATGCGCTGCATTCTGGCGTTTTAAGCCTGCCACGTTGATATTGGGCAGGAAGATATTCCATTCCATCGCTACGATTTGAGCACTGAGGTGTCAGGCCCGTCATAAATGCGTTATGGAAAGCAATCTCAAGAGGCTGCTCGCATTCCCAGATTTGACCGTCTTTTTTTTTTTTTCGTGACACAGCTGGTCGCGTTGCTCGATGACTATTTTTAGCGCGTAAATCTACACTGTGCAGATGAAATAGGGCTAAAACGGGACCTGCTCTAGAAAACACGTCTCGACCCTTCATAGCCTCCAGGCAGGGCTTTTCCGACTGGCATCTCAACACAGCTGGCTCGTTTTCTAAACACCCACCGCATTTGTTATTCTACGTCCCTGCTGTAGTAAGAAATGAGGCATAGCCAAGATCGCACAAAAGTCGTGCTGTACACGATATATGATGATCGCACTTTTGTCACATGAACGCACAGACTCTGAGCGATTGTTGACGACACGTGGAGAATAGCTTTATCTAGGTAAGCTGCATGTGGTCTTGAACCATTTTTCCAAGTAATCACCGAATGACCCCAGTATCGAAGTGTAATGCCTCACGAATTGATTGACGCAACAATTTCTCGAAGCCGTCAAGAACGAGCGGAGTTACAGTGATTTGTCGGGCTCGCCCTGAATAGAGCGCCGGTAGCTACACAGGAAGGCATGGCGTGAGGGAAAGAAGCGTCGGCGTGCGTCGTGACCTTGAACGCGCGTGAGGAAACGTGATCGCTCTCTTATGGTGATTCCTGTGCGTGCTAGTGTGACTACTGTATAATATTAGCAGACTATGGAGCGCGGCGGCGGCACGCGGCGAGACCCCGTCGCAATTAGCGCATCTGATCCAAACGGCGCTCTTGACTGATGTAGGCTATTGACCAATAGCATTCTATCTGCTATGTGACGCCCAATAGCAGGCGCCGGCAGCTCCGAAGAAAGGGAGCGCAGGTTAGAAAAGAGTGCGCCTGAAAAAAATGGCAACTTCACGCTCCGCTTCTAAACTCTCTTTGCTGTGCACGACTGCCAGATTGTGCTGAGCTGTTCGTGGCAGTGTTTGCTTTTCGCAAAATGTGTTTCTTCACCAAGCCAGAAAGGTGGTTCACGGCCCCTTTATGTAGTGTATGCGGGGTCGGTCGGTGTCGTGTGAGTTACCTTACAGAATAGTCGGCGTCTGTTTTTCCAGCTCAGCCGCAGGAACTGCCGTAAATGAACGTCGTAAAGACCCTGACTCGGTGTCTGGGATGCGCTGGGGCACTGGTGCCCGATTCCTTGCCCCATGCGGAACGCTGTCGCGAACGCTAATGATGACTCGCGTTTAGATTACCACGATCCACAGTGGCGGCAAGATTAATTTTAGTGAGCAATACGTTCGCGAACCCCAATTGCCACCTTCCTGAAATGCTGCTCTAAGTGCTGAAGGAAGCGGCCGCAGGACGGCGCGAGGAAACGTAAGCTCAACAGCGCACGGAGACGGCGATCGTTAAGCTTTGCTTACAGTTTGTATACATTAACGTCGCTAGGAGCCTCAGTTGTTCTTGCTAGCGCTTGATATGCGTAACGAGACGTGTTGATTATCTATTCGTTTCTTTTCTTGTTTGTTTAATTAAATATGAATTACATGATATTTAGATTGCCGGCTCCAACATTGTGTATACCCTCCCATGCTTTGACACAGAAATAAATAAAAAGACTGTGAAACCAACAAAAACATAAAGGCTATGATTCGCAGTTTTTTATTTAAGAGCCGTAATTATGAAATAAAGGGTAAGTAAATTAAAGTGAACGAGAGAAACAACTCGCCGACGGTGGGGACCGAACCCACAACCGTCGCATTTGGTGATACGGTCGATATATCCGGTATTTATTCACTGATTTTTATTTATATGGTCATTACGCTTCTGGAAGATACCACACATTAGTCAGCGGACATCATCATCGCACGCAGGTGTCACCGGAAAGAGGCTAATTGACGGGCTTCCACTTGTATTTCACATGACAGGGACTGAGACACACAGCGCTAACTTGCAAGTTAGCGCTGTGTGTGTGCCCGCTTTTTCACAGTCTCTCTCGCTATGCGCTACTCCGTGTCAAGCAGTCCGGCAACGTTGCCAAGCAAATCGCACTTGTAGACCTAGCGATTGTGAGTTCCCGGAAATTTCGTGTCAGCATGATTACGCACGACTGCTGACTCATCGCTAATTACACTACCTGCGACCCGGTTAGCGCGTCGCAAATTGATTGCTTCCTCATCGTGTTCGTGGTCGGAGATCGTTTCGTCGCGTTAGAGCTCCGATCCTCAAGGTGCGAGAAGTTTGGGCGTCTGGCAAATACATGCGGGAAGTGCATCACGTGCTTCATGCACGCAGTCACCCAGACCACAGAGTTTCATAATAGTACACTAGAGGTAAATTTGGCGCTACTTTGTATGGGAGCTGCAACGTATGGCGCTTCAGCTAGCATGGGAATGATATGGGTAGTGCATGGCTTTGCGTAAGCTCGTTGCTTCGGCTCCGTGTGGCTTTTCGACATTTGAACTGGCAATTAAATGTTCACCAGTCCCACTTCACCACCTTGTCCCTTTTATGCTCACGCATTCAAATGAGCGCTCGAGGGATCTTTTATCCGAAAGAAAAGCCAAAACACAACAATAAATAAAGCCACAAGTGCGTTCGAAGCCGCAAGCACGAAGTATAGACAAATCCATGTACTACCCCATCATTCCCATGGTGGTTGAGCAATTGTAGCGTCACACTTCCCTCTAGTAGAGTGTACTAGAGCAGGGGAGTGCTCGGCATGAGCTTCGAAAAGTGAAGCAGAAACAGGGTAAGGCCGCTCGTGGAGCTGCGATCCACAAGCCTGCAATGTGTCGTCGTTCAAGAGCTGCGCGCGGAAGCACCAAAATGGTACAGAGGTAGAATGGCCGCTTCCCAATAAAAAGACTCGGGTTGTAGCCGCGCTGTAAGTGCTGTCTTTGTATTTTTAGAGTCACGTATTGTAGATGTATTAGTTGTGTAGCGTTAGCTACACTTCTCTAGCCGGAGCCGATTTCGCGTGGAGCGTCATGAGCTGTGCTGCGCATGCGCGAGGATCAGTGATGTCACACAGCTGGGTCACCGGAGCTGGCATCTCACGCTCTCTCCGACACCGCCGCGCGCGGCTCGCCGCTGCTTCTCTGCACGTTCAAGAGGAGTTGCATTGTAGCCGCGGCAGACACACTGGCGCCGGCGCGCGCACAGACTCCGCCACCGCTGCGCGCGACTCGCCGCCGCCGGTCTGCGCTTTCCAGAGTGACGTCGTAGCATTGGCAGACGTATTGACGCCAGCGCGCGCGCAGCTATTCGCCTTCGCTGTGCAGTCAACGTCTGACACTCTCCTGGAGCCACTTGATAGCGCCTCTGACTTGCGTTTGCAGGTGGCTAAAGCCATGGAGAAGGAGAGCGCAAATGTTGCTCAACGGCGCAGAAGAGCCGAGAAGCTTATCTCATCGGATCCTGAAATAGTTGCCTGGCAATTAGCGCTTCAGCGTAGAAGAATGAACAGAAGAAGGCTAATAATCCTAGGCAATCTGGAAAGCTAAGAATAATCAGCGGAACCTTTGCTAACGCTACGTATATACCCTGGCATAGCCGAGCAAAGCCACTGCAAATTTTTCTTTTAGATGCGAAGTATCTTAAGGCGGAGCTCAATCCGGTGGTGGTGGTGGTGGTGGTGGTGGTGGTGTGCGGCGTGACCACCCTTACTGCGCATGCGCATACCCTCTCCACACGCCTCCTCTCCACTCACCCTCTCTTCTACCCCTCTCCACTTTCCATCTCCCATTCCCCTCTCCACTTTCCCTCTCCCCTCCCCCTCTCCCATACCCCTTTCCACTCTTCCTCTGAAACGTGGGCTAGACATGCCGAAATTCTCTCCTGCGCAACGCCGCGATGAGCTCGAGCGCATGCGCGTCCCCTCCCCTTCTCTCTGCTCTCCTACGCTGTCCCCCTCTCGCCCGCCTGTCGACCGCGTTCCCCGCTCGCCCTGTGAGAATTAACGGCCAGGCTAGATGGAAGATACGACGCGCGTAGCGTCCCTCTTCGCGTTCCACGACGCGAGGTCGGTAGCATGCCCAACGAACGCCAGCGGAACGCGATCGTGCAAGTGCTCCGGCTTCGCATCGCCTCATGGTCCCCTTTAGCGGGAGATGGTGTAATTTTTTTTTGTTCCTTAAAACTAGCTTCAGTTGCTACATATTGCTGCAGAAAGTATACGTGAAATGTCAAGAAATATATGATGAATTTGACAGTGAGCGTAATTATTTGCAGCGCCACCACGTGATATTCAACAAAAACCCAAATAAAATTATGGCCTCCGAGATTTTTACGAATACGAGACTCGGCCTGCGTTTGTTCGATACGCTGCTCGCGGTTGCCGGCCGCTGGCTCGCAGCAAAAGAAAAAATTGAAAGTAATCGACATTTGGTCAAAGGGAAACGGCAAAGCTTTGAGTACTGCAAAAGCCGAGTCGTATCGTAGTGTGTATCATGTTGAGCGATCAAACTCCTTTTCCGGCAATTAAGTACATAGTCTCTCACAATAATAGGAGAAAACTGTATGGTTGAATAGACAGCCTTCGCGCTGTCGATTTGTCGTCTGCTATAGGAGTGCCGCGGCCGGTTTTCAACTGTACGCACATGGCATATAGAGTCGCCATCTGCGAAAGGCGTTTAAAAAAATTAGGGAAGTTTACACTGTATTTATGACTGAACTAATCCGAAATAATTGATGGAAACGAATATTTGTGTCCTACCAATGCGTCTATAATGCGTCTGCCTTGTTGTAGGCGTGTTCTTTTTTATTGGTTTGTTTGTATGTTTTAGTCGTGGGCGTCTACTTCGCTTTCTACTCTCTCAACGGCAGCGTAACAGCAAAAGCACAGCAGCCGGCTCCCTGTGGTTTTGATGCTCAGAAAACGAGCACGGCTGTCCGACAGGTAAATGGAAGTTTTATTTACAGCCATGCTAGTGCTAAAACATGCAGAAGAGGGTAACCGATTGTAAATAACTGCTAGGAGGAACACTGAAAGCAATTTTCTTAGATTTTTTTTTCTTTTTTGCTGTGAGCAGGCGGCCGGCAACAAAGAGCAGCGTATAGAACACACGCAGGCTGAGTCTCGAATCCGCAAAAATGTCAGAGGCCCTACTTCTCTTTAGGTTTTTGCTGAATCTCGCGCGGTGGCGCGGCAAACAATTACGCTTACTGTCAAATATCTTCTATTTTTCTTAACATTTCACGTATACTTTTTGTAGCAATGCGTAGCAACTAAGCTTGAGCTAGTTTTAAGGAACAAAAATAAAAGAAGACACGCAAGTTGGTGAGGTTCCATGGTAAAAATGTAAAACAGCGCTTACTTAAACACAAGACGAAGGAAGAAGAGGCACACACGGCGCTGACACACAATCAAAAATAGAAAACCGATACATCTGCAACAAGTTACTCTAAAAATACCAACACAGCATCTACAGCTGCAACTCGAATCCGGGCGTTTTTAGTGGGAAGCGTCCATTCTACCTCCGCACCGCTTTGGTGGAGCCGCGCGCAACTCTTAAAGGATGACATATTGCAGGCTATAGAGTTACTGTATATGCTACCTTTAGGTAGCAGAGCTGTGCGTCTGTCTTCCAAATGCCGCTGGCAAGAAACTGACGCTCGGGCCCATTTCTTGTGTATCTTTTTGTGTAGGGAACTGGATCTACACTAGTCATCGACAGTCAAGTTAATCACGCGGTCTTCGACACGTCGCACATGTCGATCGGTGACACGGTAGGCATGTCGCGTGCAAAAACGGAGTTTGGCTTCGCCGCATTGCTGTGGTTGTTAGCGAGACCTACGCGCAACTCTGCTACCTTTAGGTAGCAGAGTTGCGCATCTGTCTTCCAAACGCCGCTAACAACCATGCAATGGGGGGAAGCTGACGCTCGGGCCATTTTTTTTGCATTTTTCGACGCCGCCGCATGCAGTGAACTGAATTATAACACTACAGATCGATGGTCAATATTTATCACCGGTGTTCAACACGCCATACATGTTAATTGGCGACCACGGTAGGCATGTCGCTTGCACAAACGGAGTGCGACTTCACCGCGTAGCTGCGGTTGCTAGCCAGACCTATGCGCAACTCTGCTACCTAAAGGTAGCATAAACAGTAACTCCAGCAGGCTAGAGATCGCAGTGCCACAGGCGGCTTTACCCTCTTTTGGCGTCACTTTCTGTACATTGGAGCTGGGGCCGTTCCGAGCACTCCCCCTGTCCGAGTACACTCTACCTCTAGTAAATATTGCAGGGAACTTCTTGTCCCTGGCCGTTCAAGCATAATGTAATGGCATGACGTCATCGCATGTCGTCATCACAGTCGCCGTCACTCTTTTTACGTACAAAAACCATGATATGATTATAAGAAACGCCATAGTAACGAAACCCTGATTGCCTTTGCCGATCTCGGTTCTTTAACGTGCACCCATTTCTAAGTACTATCGGCGTCGAATGAAACCCGAACAGCGGGAAGCATTCGCAGTGCTATAGTGGGCGCCGTCCTGTAATCGCCATAGACAGGCCCGCGCATCCGGTTTGGCCGCACTGCGCATATGCGTGCCTGTCCATGGTGATGACCGGACAGCGCGCACTATACCACTGCGAATGCTTGCCGCTGTTCGGGTTTCATTAGACGCCGATAGTACACGGGTGTTCTTGCATTTCACTCCCATTGAAATACGGCCGCCGTGACCGGGAATACAGCCTGCGGCCTCGAGCTTAGCAGGGCGACATCTTACCTGGTAAGCTATCCCGACGGGTCGCTGTTTCCTTGGCTACGACCACATTCCCGCAGGTATCGCATCTATCGCTGATCGCGGTCTTTTCCGTAAAAACTTAACATGGTTCTTTGCATCACATAAGTTAGGATATTGGAGTGCGCGTACATTTGCTATCTTGTAAAACCCATTTGAACGCATTGATGGCGCGGTCATTTTTTTGCCCGCTTACCAGTTGTTGGCCGTTCACGTGTGCTACCTATATTTTTTTCTTTTGTTCCCATTGTATGCGACAGCTGGCTTTCCTTTAACCTTGCTGCTATCTCGAGCGTTCTGAGTCTCTGACACAAGCGCGTAGGGTATCCATATGTAGTTTTCTCCTTCTTCATAGTGATCAGCTTTATTTTTAGAACACCGTATTGCTGTTGAAATGGTAACCATGTGATATGCATTTTGTTTGCTGCAACCACGTCCTTTGTCTTTATTTTTGAAAGTTATATTGTTATATGAATAAATAAATAAATAGATAAATAAATATATAAATAAATAAATAAAAACTCACAGGGTCCCCTATGCACCCACCTAAGACGACTGAAAGGTGAAAGCCATCTTCTTTTTCTTCTCAGTCGATGTATTGTTCCTGCCCCGCCACCCTCCTCCGAAAGCTTTCTGCACCTAACGTGGTTTTCCACTGCCTCCAGGATTGAAGACAACTCAGCTGGTTTTGCACTGCCTCCGTGATCGGCCCACGATTGACCACGCTACGATGTCGCGTGATGACGTCATAATGTGACGTCATCCTGACGTCACTCACTTTGGCGATCTGTGACGCCATATGGGGACGTCATCCCGTGATGATGATTCTTTGCATCACTCGTGTTGGGAGGAGGCGCTGTTTGACGCTGGGACGATGCGCTATTTGATCTGAGAGGAGGCGCTGTTTGACGCTATCTGGTAGTGACATGAATATAATATCCATACTAGTACACGGCGTGTCGAATATATATTTGTCTCGCTCGACAGCCAAAAGCCGGATCGTTTCTGCCTAGAATCATTTTGCTAGCCATGAAAAGAGCGCTGTCATGGCATAGAAAATAACAAAAATACGTAACTGAATACATATGATAGAGAAAAGACAGACAACTTGCACAATATTCTTGACAAATGCAAAAAAAGAAGAAAAAGAAAAGAGGAACGCTACGCGCTCATGTCTTCCCTCTAGCCTGGCCATTAATTCTCACAGGGCGAGCGGGGGACGCGGTCGACAGGCGCGCGAGAGGGGGGGGGGGCGTAGGAGTGGAGAGAGAGAGAGGGGGAAGGGACGCGCATGCGCTGGCGCTCATTGCGGCGTTGCGCAGGAGAGGTTGAGGCGCGTGAGAGGAGGGAGCGTAGGAGAGGAGAGGAAGGGGAGGAGGATGCACATGCGCAGTAAGGGTGGTCACGCCGCACACCACCGCCACCACCACCACCACCGGATTGAACTCGGCCATAAGATGCTTCTCATCTAAAAACGCCGTGGTTGAACGCGCCTAAACAATGCTCGTCGAGCGATGGGAGCACTTACCGGGCAAAGCATGCCGCGCCCGAGCGCGCCAAGCAACGGCACGCTGTACACAATTCTGTACGTATTGCCGTAGTCTCGTGACACGACAGGAGGTCTCGAGGCACACGCTCCCGCCGGCTCGCGGCTCTCACCGACCGACGGAGAGAGTTGCGCGGGAGAGGTGAAAAAATCACACCATATCCAATGGGTGAATGATGATAAGTGGGCAAAGCTCCGGAGCCACAATCTGTCGCAGACATTGCAGCTGCGGCCGAAACTGTCTAGAAAGTCGCGCATGAAACGCGCGTCTGCGTCTTCGGGCAGAGCTCGCTTGAGGTGCTTGGCAGCAGTTTACCGCGCTCGCGCAGCCTCGGGATCCGCCCGCCTGTACGCGCGTTTCCTCGCCGCTTCTCGGCGTCGCCGTGCACCTTCTGCTTCGCGGGCTCGAACGTCGGGATCCGTTTCTCGGCGTCTCCGTGCAGCTTCGGCTTCGCGTGCTCTCACCCATAGGCGTGCGCAGGGTCCCCCATTAGGGGGGGCAAAGGTTCATCGCAGCGCCCCCCCCCACCCTACTAAGTGAATGTACGGGGCAGATTTTGCGCCCCCTCCTAAATGATTAGGGGGGGCGATCGCCCCCCCCCCTGCCCCCCCTGTGCGCACGCCTATGCTCTCACCGCCGGATCCTGTCGGCGAGCGCGAGCCGCAGCCGCTTTCCGTGCCCTCCGCTCCGCCGCCTTGCCGTTCATGGCGCAGCGTCGAAAGACGAACCCGCCAAGAGCGAGCGCCTTTTCGACTCCTAATGCGCAATCGGCGCTCTCCTATCACACTAACCCCACACGCATCGCGCGCCTCCACGCCATCTGGTGAGCAGCGCAGCGCCATCTAGTGAACATTGCGTGAAGCAGCTGGGGTGGCTACGACAACAACGGAGGGACTGAGCCACAGCGTAAGGAGCTTCGCCCCTAAAAACCGACACTGCGCATGTCCGTTGCTATGACGACGCACGTGCGAGGATGCTCAGCTTCAAGACCAAGGGCATGCACAAGAACTTTGGCTGGGCGTTCCGCTTAGGAATGGCCGACACCGCAGCTTGTGACCACTGCGGAAGTCATGAAACGATTCAGCATATTCTGTGCGACTGTCTATAGAACTGTACAGTCGAACTCTTGGACGACCGAACTCTTTCGGTAGAAAGAATCCTGCGCCACGGACAGGACTTAACGTCACGGAAGAGGGCTTTACAGGCGCTAGTGTGCTTTCTGCGTTCAACCGGTCTATCAGAACGGTTCTGATAGGAACGTCCTGCACGTGTGTGCATGTGTGCATTTTTTTGTTTTGTTTTTCGATTATCACTCTCTCTCTCCTCTTTCCGACCCCCATTTCCCCACACCTGTGCAGGGTACCAAACCGATGATTACTACCAGGTTAACCTCCCTGACTCTTCCTTTTCATCTATTTCTCTCGATTGTCTGGGCTTGTACTGGGAGGAATACAGCTATCGCTATAAAAGATGTCCATTAGTGAATTGCTCATTGGATTTAGGCTCGCTTTATCGAAAAAAAAGAGACTCGTTTCTCTGTTCCTTGCCTAAGCTTTCGCTGCTGAGTAAATTGCGACCAGATGGCGAAGTAGATAAGGACGTAACACGGGTGCCTTGCTCTCCGAACAGCTTCCGTTCTTTCGAAGGACTGAAACATGGAGGTTGTTTTGGAGGATACACCACAATGTGTGTGTCGGCGTTCTGAACCTGTATGCCGTTGTTATGGCAACTATTTTCATCAACTTCGCTTTGAGCTTGTGCCTGGCAGAGGCGTGGAAGGCGTGTACCAAGGAAAAAAAACTAAAAAAAGAAACTATCCTACTGCGCATGATTTGGCACAAGAGGGACGTAGTAAGAGAAATGTGTTCAACATCCCAACTAAAAAAAGCAAGAGACACACAATATTTGCTATGTGCTTTTATACGGCAACGCTATTAACTTGCATGCATTGGACTTCAGCACTGATAGACGACTCGGTGGAATACCATTTCCGAAATCCATTGAAGAGAAATCACCAACGTTATGGAGGAAAAACATTAACCAGTAACGTTTTCCTGCTGCTAGTCACCTCGGAGGCACATAGGGTGCAGAAGGGACGCTACAGGTATGCCATTTTCCTTACGAGAACAAGCGGCAAGCTGAACTTGCCATCACTAGTAAAAGAAGAAAAAAGAAGTAAAGAAAAAAAGAAGAAGAAAATACGCGTCGCCATATATGTACTCTTGTGCTGTAAGCCAGCAAACAACTGCTCTCGAGCAATTAAAAGCCCGTCCCGTTTTTTGTTTGCTTGCACTTATGGAGAAGCCGAGGTTCCTTACTTGAATCACCTACTGCCGAGGCGTGCGATGTTCCTGTTCGCTCCAATAATGTCTGGCGGCACATTGCAACGGCCTTGATTTCGTGCCGTGGCGGCAGCACCCAATCGATTAGCTCGCGCTCCTACTTTAGTGACAAATTGACTCCGCACAATCTGTGACACGCAGAGACGAACCACGATACACATACATGTACAGTCGAAACAAATCAACAAGCCGTGACACTGTGCAGTCGCAAAACTAATCAAGGTTATTCTAGAGGTACCTGTAAAAAAAGTCGCAATATCATGAAACCACAGAGGCTACACATTGGTTCAGTTCATTCCAAGGTGTTTTCCGAGATAAGTTATGATCAGATGGTATGAGAACCACTACTCACGTTACCGGAGCTCGAAGTAATTTAGGCATGGACCACGTTTGGTAAACAAATAGGCCTCAGTATTTTTTTCACAGTGCGTGCAAGAAGTTAATGAGAGGTTCATGTTAAATCCCCTTCCCTAATAACAAATGCAGAGTGACATATTTTACAAGAAATTGCTTTGCTTGGCAAGACATTGTCTTCATTTCTGAAGCTCCTTGATATATTTGTAAATATCATGAAAAACAGTTCTGCCGGGCAGAGAGCGATAAAGAGAGAGAGCGACAGATATGCAACAAATCACCATGATTACGCTAGGCGCAGAGTGCTTTCATTTGTTTGTGACTTAACGACAGCTTGAATATTTGGGAAGGTAAATGCATTAAGACAACTGATGGCAAAGGTTGGACTAGTACACCTTCTGTTGATGACTACCGATATAGTTGTTCGCATAGTTGGTTAACGCCATTTTTCTTTCATACTCTTTTTCTTCTTCCTCAACTACCTCCTTAGTACGCCTGCAGACGCGCACCTGATTAAATCGGCTCAACTGCATGCTTCCACTGTCACAATGTACCTATTCGTCTACCTCGGGCTGTCCTTCTTTCTTTGGACTAAGAAGTGAAAAGACGGTAAACAACCAAATATTACGTGAGTCTTTACATTTACTGACATAATGAAGTATAGTGTACAAGATTGTTTCGCAGAGTAGAGTGCTGCAGATAAATTTCACTGTCGCCCATTTTTGTCAGTAGGCGCACGTACGTCGTTTGCAAAATAGAACAGCACGAAGGACGCGACGAAAGACACAATAACCACAAGACGTCCCGTCTTTCATCCCGTCCTTCGTTCTGTTCTATTTTGCAAATGTCGCACCAACTTGCCCAGACAGTCTCTGCGCGTACGTCACCTGCATTCCTATTCTATCTATCTCCCTCCATGTTTAAAACGTTACATAAGAGCTAATGAATTTAGTCGAAATCCGCTCGATCTCTGCGTGTGTTTAAGTCAGACATTAAGTCCTCGCCGATCGAATGTGGAGTGAATCACAACAAACCGCTTTCCTAGATAGACATATTTCTACTTCAATACACTACGATTTACGGCTTTCGACTGCAGTGTTTAAGCTCATATCCCACCTTCAAGACAGATCGCAGGCAAACACCTCATATGGCTCGCCATACGCGAATAACTTCAAGATGCCCAACGGCACACCATCTCCTAGTTTGCCGAGAAGTCGGTGTTTGCTTACGCACGGCGTTCCACGCTTATCGCGTTATGCGCAGCTGTGCCGCTTCCTAACTCGCTAGGTGCCTGCCTGCACTACAGAACTCAGAAAAATTTTAAGAGCGCGACGGTTGGTCTCCTCATCACTGCAATTTTTATGAATGTGAGGCACTCTTTGATCGGTGTGTACTTTTCTCAGCGGATGTAGCAAGCTTACGCGAGGAAAAAAAAAAGGTATGGTGACTTGGTTCTGGATGTGTGCCTAACCCGTCCGTGCACATTTTAAGTAAGAAGTTAACCTTCCTAATAAAACAAGCTTTGTACGTGAAACGTAAGTGGGTTCTCAGTATGAAATGTGCTCGCAATTAACTTGTGCGGGCAATTCAAGCTTACTTCTTGCTTGAATATACGAACATCGCAACTGACAAGGGCAGAGGAAGGTAGCAACACACAGCGCTGTCTTCAGCAATGATTTAATAGCGGAGTGAAGTACATATATAGTGAAAAAAATGGGCATGCGTAGAAGGGTGCAGTTAACAGCCACTGCGATACAATGCCAGCAAAACTCTTGTCACTTATTGATTGAGCTGGAAACCAGTACACATCTTAAAAATGATCGAGATACGCGATCTCTTTTTGCAATAGCGCAACTGATGGAGAACTTACACATGTACCGTCAAATTTACTTATGTGATAGGCCTCAATTATCTCACGCGTGGCCTGCGAGTGGTGCTTGCCACTCTACTTCTTGCGCTGAGTACGACAAAACGAGGAATTCAAATAGGAACACATTGACAGCGGATGGTGTGCGAAGTCAAAAGTGGTTCATTCAATAATTCAAGCTCGTCGTCCGTCATGTCTTCTTCAGTTCGTCGGTGTGTTTCCGTGCTTCCTTTGCATGATCTACCGAGGTCCATTGCATGATCTTAAATGAGTTGTTGCTGGATATGTCAGTGAAATTTACTACGCGTACTTTTTTTAAATGGCGCAAGAAACAGACACACTGGGAACAGGACACACAAAAGGGGAGGTAGTTTTAGGAGTTTTACGATTAAACGACGTACCAAAACTGCGATATAATTATGAGGCACGCCGTATAGTGGAGGGCTCCAGAAATTTAAATAGGCCATCTGATGTTTTTTAACATGCACTGACATCGCACAGCACACGAGCGCGTAGCATTTCGCCTTCATCGAAATGCGACCGCCGCGGCCCGGATCGAAGCCGCGGTATCTCATCAATTAATCCTGTACCATGCCATGATGCGTGGCCTTTCACAAAAAAAGGATGCCGGGAAAAATATGGAAATGATATGTAATTCCATTATGTCCTCGCGCAATTAGCAGCTATGGTTGGTAATCGTTCATTCATCCTACCCTCTCATTCACCGTTTTGTACGGTGGCCCCTTTTCTGAGCACTCTCTCACATCGAGTGGGCACGTCTAATACCTCACTTTTTTTTACTTGCTTCTTTTTTTTACTTTTTTAGGGCAGTCTGTGTCGGCATCTTTATGCCATTGTTCAGCCTCTAGCCCCTCACACCCATCGCCAGATTCCTTATAAAGTGTCGCTGCAATTAATCTTCCTCAAGGGACGACCCATTCTTCCTTGGGCGTCCCTTGCCTTTTCCTATATTGCAGCAGCACACGTCATTCTCACAAAAGACAATCTGTGTACGCCAGCCTCGTTTTGTAGCTGGCATGCTTTTATTGCGATAGCAATTATATGGACAGTCTCGGCTGGATTTTGCCGTCGCCGTCATGCACCGTATATGTATAAGTATGTATACATATATATAAAAGCCCCAAAGAGCAATAATTCAGAAAAATGCTTCCGAAGCGCGGAATCGAACCAGGTACCTCTTGCTCCGCAGCGAGTGGCGCTAACCACTACGCCACGAAACGCAGATCCTCCACGTAGCTAGCGGTGAGCGTTATATACACACCCTTTACCGCTGAACGGACTCAGAGACGGCAGGCGATTATAAGCGTTTCTTCATTACCAGCGAGATGGCGCTAGGAGCACGACGGGCGCATTTAAAAGTCGTCGGCGAGCTCGCTCGCTTCTTCTTATATTTGCGCAGAGAGAACCTTGCCCTTCCGCTGTTTGCTCGCGCGGTTTTCTCGTGGTGAGGGGAAGAGGGATGTTTCGAGCTTTCACCGTGATGTCCGCGCTCATGTTACGGAGCGTATCAAAGTCACTCGAGCTCAAGGGACGCCGCTAAATGAACAAACAGAAGATGAGCGCGAACTATGAAGTGTCACAGCTCGACACTTGAAGCACGCTAGTTTCCTTCCCTGCTTCGGCCGCCTTTGCAACAGGAGCGCTGTTCAAACCTCACTTCCTATAGCATTAGTTTCTTGCTATCGCATTCGTTGCTTCGCCCTAGCGGCGAAACTGTGACTTTTTTTGTATGAGTTCTCTAATGCGTGTCGTATCGCTCTTTTTAAAAGGCTGAATACATTTATCAAAGCGAAAGCTTTACATACTTCATCAAACAAGAAAAGTGATCCTCGGCGTCGTGGTCAACACGAATGATGCAAAAAGACATGTGATGCGAGATTATGGCTTAATGGAGTCACACGATGACATCATCATGACGCCATGGATAGGGAAAATGTTTGACGTCTACATGACGTCATATAACAGGACGCCATACGATTACGTCATCACACGACATCGTCGCTAGGTCAAATGCGGCCCGATCTCGGAGGTAGTTCTAAAGAATCGCGGGAGGTGCAGAAAGCGGCGATGCCTCCGATCGTGGAGAGAGGAGAAGGTGAGAAAGGAAAGGCAGGGATGTTAACCAGTCTAGAGGGACCGGTATGCTACCCTGCACTGGGGGAAGGGATGGGAGGCACTGCAAAGACACGTTAGATGCAGATAGCTATCGTGGCGAGAGCCAGGTTCAATACAATCGACTGAGAAGAAGAAGAAGGAGGAGGAGAAAAAGGAGGAGGCTTTCGCGTTCGTCTTCCGCGAAAGCAAAAGGGACCCTATGAGTTTGTTTTCCGCTCTTATGGCTTGTAGGCCGTTGCTCATTTTCTCACAACATTAAATTGTGCCTTGTGGAAGCTTCTGTATTCTTAGTTTTCAGTGCTAACGCGTTCTTCACATGTTGTACTTAAGGGTGCTCTTCGCTCGTCAAACACGTGGCACCTACCGTGGTAACACTGCGGGTAAGTTGTTCCCCTGGTATGTTCAAGGACGCGGGTTCTACTGCTGGCCACTGCGGCCGCATTTCTATATGAGCAGAATGCAAGAATGCGCGTGTATTTAGATTTAGATCACGTTTATTGGGAGTTCGTTATGGCAGTGTGCCTCATAATCATAACGTGGTTTTAGCATGTAAAACCTCAGCCAATGAGCGGCCATCACGCCCCGCTGTTCCCTTTAACAGTGGACCGCTGTGTAAATAGAAGTCTTCAGAAAATGTGCTTGTTTTCAAAAATGAATTGCAGTCCGTTGCTTAGGTGCCTGTGTAAATGAACAAGTATAATTTCACGCAATTAGAGCACTGATGTGTCTCGTTTCATTTGAAAAATTAAACTTTGGACGAATAAGCTAGTGTAGGAAGGGATTGCTGACGAGGTACTTAAATCCGTGCGATGCCTGCCATTCGTTTCAGATCAACTGATCTCGCGCCGTGATTGATTACGCACCTGGGCGGACTAGTTCAGAGAGTGTACGTGCGCACGTACAGACACGTGCTCACCATCTCATGCACACGTGCACGCTACAGCCATTTACATGCGCGAACTGGCTTTGCCTCCTTGTGTACTCATCGCCTCCCAGATTTCTACGATGTTATAGAAAGTTAGGTGAGCAATATCAAGTATTCTTTCGTCTTCTTTGTTTTATCGGAGCATCTGCTCATTGCTGTGCTATTGCACTGCACCTCGCTTCCCTATGTTTGTCGCTGTCGCCTCCATCGGGGGACGAAGAAACATCAGCTCCCGTGAGAATCGACCTGCACAGCACCATCGCGGTGCTGCGACTTTATCCAGCTTCGCGCACTCCACAAAGCTTCAGGACGTTTCCCAGGTGGTCCTCCGTGAAGTAAGCTCCCGAAATTCTCCAACAATCCAAATCCCTCCCACCGCACCGTATTCTCCTGCGACACGGGGAAGCTGCATTCCCGTTACCCGATTCGTCGCAATACACACAAACGAAACTTCGCTATGGTGATTGAGGTAGACGCGAAGAGGATCATGGGCGCGACCTTGGACTTTTGCCTTCACACACGTGCCTCTCTGGTATCACCAGTTCTGCTCCATGGTAAACAGGCGGATCTGCCTTTGGGATGGAACGGCGTCGAACATTTAGCCTGGTTAGCTTAATATGTAAGTGCTTCCCGTTCGACTTCCTGACTATAGAAGAGCTTACGTCACATCCTACATAAGTGTCTAGAGAAACTAGGGCTAGCAGTGACAGTTTCTTTCTACTGAATTAGCACAGACAAGATCTGGAAAATCTGCAAACAATGCAGGCATCTGGTTTTTGTACCATTCATCTATCCGACCTGACTCATCTCATTCTACACAGAATGCAATATGATTTGACAAAACCTATTGTCAAATGTAGTTCGTAGAAATTAACACGAAATATTTTAATCCCGTGTTGTCTAATATAAATTAATGTAATAGAACTTAATCCGGGATAATATAACATATATATAGTACAGTCCTGTCCAGTCTGATCTGATCGAATAGCCATAGGAGGGCGCAGTATTCCCCGTCAGGGGGGACGAAGGTTCATCAGAGCGCCCGGCCCCCTACTAAGTCTGTGGACGAGGCAGATTTTGCGCCCCCCCCCTCGTGGGTGACTAGGGGGTCAATGTATGGGGCAGATTTTGCGCCCCCCCTCTTGGGTGACTAAACGGGCGCCCCCCTACCTCCTCCCCCCCCCCCCCCCCCCGTGTGCACGCCAATGCTAATAGCATCATTTTATCCCCTAACACACTTCATTCATGCCATTTCACCTGTCAAGTCATATCCTGTCTGCATATCGCTCGCTCCACGGACCCGGCGAGGCAGAAGATCGCCGCCCGCCGGGCTGCCAACGTCATGGACTTATTAGACATGAACGTTTGAGTGTGATGGGGTCGCGCGGGGACCCAGGTGGCCTGGGAGGTCCTGAATTCCCTTGCAATAAAGTTTTTTCGACTCGACTCACTCTATCTGTGTTGGTGACAGAGCCAGTGATCTCAAACTTAAGGGCAAATGCCCACAAGGATGAACTCTCTAAAAAGGTTCTCACTTCGTATATTCATTGTTATCGATCGTTTTTCTTTCGCAGCCCGCCCCGCGCTATTTATATCTCGAGCAGCAAGCCTCAGCATAAATTTGCCCCTTTAATAGTACACGTACTAGCTGATGCGCTGTTTAATACAAGGCGCCATGAAAATGCATTTTAAGTACAAAGGTGATGTGTTAGCTTGAGTGATGGCATGCTTCTTTCAACCCAATGACACTTGACCGCTTGGGGTAAGTACTGCTAAATCAGCAGTAACAGGTCGCAAGAAATAAAACTTGGAAAAAAAGAAATCAGTCAAGAAAAGTACAAATACAAGGATATGGTGTAACGTTAAATATTAATTATTTCATTCGTAAGCAAGAGCAAATCTGTAAAACTAAAACAGGTTCGATAGGAATCACGAATTTGCATTATTAGGAGATTTACTACTTGGTTCTCAGATTACGTAGACTTTACTTTTCCGCTTAAGAACCGGCACAGAAACACAAAAGCAGGCTACAAATTCCGCAGCGAACCAAAGAAAAACGAACTTTGTTGAAAGAACGAGATAAAAAACGAACTATTGACAGCGCTAATCACAGGCGCCGTTTTTATACCCGAGAACCCCATCTGTTCCCCGCGTATTCCGCACTGTTCGTTGTTTGCGAGAACTAGTTAGGCTCAGAGAAAACTGACTTCAGTGAAATATGAGGTTGTCTCGTGCCAAGACCTTTTGTAAAAAAAATGAGAAGAAGAAACGATCGTCACAAAGTAGGCGCAGTATACTCTTTCGACGATCGTGGAGCAACGACGTAATATTTCAGCCCTGAACAAGGTGCTTGAGCTTTCACCAACATCGCGCGCTCCTTTCGACAACAGCCTATTTCGGAACACGATCATTTATAACCATGTTTCCTGTTCCATTCAATTAAAGCGTGCTCTCCCTAGGAGTTAAACGGAGTATGCTCCCATCGTCAAGCTTTTGCTAGCGAACCGGACACTTTTCTGATTAACTTCCCCGCATTCTTCTTTTATGTTTCCTTCCCTTCCCTTTGGACGAACAATCGAATTCCTTTGGCTACATGCGGATGGTATAGTTTTGCTTTTTATAAGACGAAAGCCTTAGATGCCTCATCAAACGCAAAAACTGACCATCGACGTCGACCGTCCTCCTGCGGCGTCGGCGTCGACACGAGTTATGCAAAAGACCATCATCACATGATGACGCCACCATTGACGTCATCATGACGTCACATATCGTCAACACTCGTGGTGGCCTCATGACGCCACATAATGACGTCATCACAAGACATTGTCGCTTGATCAAAGGTGGACCGATCCTGGAGGCAGTCCAAAAGCACGTTAGGTGCAGAAATCTTTTGGAAGTGGGCGAGGAAGGGTCAATAGATCGAATGAGAAGGAAAATAAGAAGGTGGCTTTCGCCTTCGAGTCGCTTTAGGCGAACGCCTAAGGGACCCTGTGAGTTTTTTCAGCTTTCCAGTGAAAGAATCGAGATACAGAATGGCACGGCGCACATTTTTTCCCCTCGGTGTTGAAACAATCTTTGTGCGCTATAAGGTTGCTTTTACGAAAACATCACTGGTAGGTGACGTTTAAATTAAAAAGAAGATTGCCTGTGAAATAGCATACTGGCAGTCTTCGAACTCGGTTACTCCGTGCCAAGGATATTACTTGCGCGAGAGATAATAATACATTATCGGCTAATCTAAAATTTCTCTTAATTACTTAGTTCAGAAAGAATGTTAGAGGGACTCGTTTCTTCTGTTTTATTTCTGGTGGGTATGCCTCGAAAACTCACCGACCACAATTCATCAGGTGCAGTATGTGTTATAGAGTAATTAATTAACTATTTGTAGCAAATCCTAATTATTAGTTTAATACCGGAAGATTGATATAATCGAGTACAAGGGCTACAACTACGGTATCTGTGAGAGGGGGTTCCCTGGAATACTGTATCGTCTATAATTAATATACATTTGAGCTGTGTTTATATACATACACATAGCAAACATGTAGCATAAGAGCTATATTTTACTGTACATATGAGGTACATCATCGCTTAAGCCGCCGGGAAAACTTTTTACATTGTTAAAACAAGGGAAAAGTGCTTCTGCGAACCTGCGGAATTACAGCGCACGGTTGTATTCACGGACGCGCACATGCATAAACATGGATGGATGTACGCGTGCAGGATCGCGTATTCAAGACTCAAGACAGTAGGCTGCTGCACTGGCGCTAGACATGTCTGCTCTGGAACATGCGGAAGTTATCGACGTTCCTTGAGAAAACAGGAAATGAGGCTTCTTGTACTAGAATGAGTGTTTACAGAATACTGGAAGTCGCTAAAAGCGCAGTATTCAACTCAAAAAGCCAAAATAGCCAGAACAGAACATCATCAACGGGAAGTGAAGTGGACACGGAATGATCACTCGTGAATACAGTGGCTGACACAAACGTAAGAAAAGATGCAAGGTAAATTATTCCAGGACTAAGCACAACGTGTGGAGTCTAGAGTGAGCTGCAACCAAGTGGAAGCAAGAAACTAAGACATGCTCTTCCTTATTGACGTTAGAGACCACTGCGCAGCAAGATTGCATTTTTTTTTCAATGAAAACGCTCGCCCTTTAGCGTCCTCATTTTTCAAGACGGATTGGTCGAAATTGTTCATGCTTGGGATTCGTGTGCCCGGTGACTGGAGATTACTGTCATTCGAACTTGTTTGCGAACGGCCCTCCGAAACATAATTTTGTAAAACATACACTGCCTCTATAACGCATAATATCTGGGCCAGAATTCTGAGCTTACATACAATCTGATGAATAAAAATCTTGTGGGATCCTTTTCGAGGTTGTTCTTTGTATATTTTATTGTTTATTCAAGTGCGAAATTGGACAAATACATTCGCTGCTCTCATATGATTCATATTTTCCTTTATCATTCACTTTTGACACAATATGTCGGATATAAGAAGCAAATTGGGCATAACCTGGCTAACCCAACGTCTTACCATTTATGTGTTCTTTCTCTTTCTCTCTCTCTTTCCTTTGTCTGTGGAAGATGGTTCTTGAAAACACCAAACTCCCCACACCACAAGATACTTCTAATTTGCCTGGGGTTGCGATCTTTCTAGGGTTTTCCTCTTAGGCAGATTCTACGTAAAGTACCATCATAGCCAGAAAACGAGAAATTTAGGCCTTGTTTTTCTGTATATAGCCGGCACTTTAAGCGAAGACCGACAAAAAGTGTATTGCACGTTGTTCATTGTGTGTGTTTTGGCACTGCCTGACAGCTTGCCTGGCTTTATATCAGGGGCGTAGCCAAGGGGGGGGGGGGTTGGGGGGGATCAACCCCCCCCCCCCCCGAAGTTTTTCAATTTTGCATATGTATATATGCACGCACACATACAAACGCACGCACGAACATACATAAAGTGTGGTTGAACCCCCCCCCCCCCCCGAAAAAAATTTCTGGTTACGCCCCTGCTTTATATACTTGCTTGCTCGTGAAATGATCGCGCAGATAAGTGAATGAGGTTATCTTGCCGGCGCACAAGAGAGGAATGTACTTCATAAGAATGCCGAGCCTGCTGCTTCCTTCAATATCCCCTTGCGTATGAGGATAGCTCCCTGCCCGTCTCTAAGTATGATGCTCCGCCTTAAATAATGAAATTGCGGTGAAATACGAATCCACCGCTGCCTGACTTCACTCCTTGTCGCCACGTTTCTCGCTCATTTAAATGCTTTCACGTCCTGTGGTAAGCGTCGTGAGAACTCATTTTCAATTATTGCCTAATTTATGAGAATAGAATTCGCACAGCACACGCACGTTATTCGCGTTCATTGCGATCGATTCAGCGAAGCGGGATAGTGCATTCGTATGGCTTCCTCTGTTTTACAGCCAAAATAACTGCATGTCTTTAGATGTGTACTATAACAGTCTAAGCACCATGCGCGCATTCGCCTTGATATTTTCACAGCACCGTGATGGTTGAGAATTTTCGCTTCTCTTGCACACGTATACCACGCCAGTTAACTGCTTGAGTGGCGCTCCGGATAAGTGTGCCGTACTGCCTTCCGGTGCTTCATTCTTCGCACGCTCTGGAATTCTATGTTTTACGTGGACATATTATCCGAGGCTGTGTAGTGAGGCAGGGTGGGCAAATAAATCAGTTACCTACAACCACATTTCCACCGGATAGGGGCTGTATACGTTCACCCAAGCCAGTAAAGCAACCTAACTCATTCTGGTGGTCTGCCCATTGGGCCCCTTTCCTTCGTTGCTAATAAAACTATATTTCTTGTGTGTTTAATTTCTTCCTAACCAGCATATACCAGTACGCTAACCACTCTGTCTTTTACGGCCTCTCGGAGAAGGTTCTTATAGCGAGGCTGTGTATAACTAGGCCAGTCGTAACTCCGCGAACAGTAAACCCCTAGCGCACGTGTGTGCCACAGGAATTGGGCAAATCACACTACTCCCCACTGGTCCACTAAAAGTGAAGAAGGAAACACAGGGGCGGCAAACACAAACGTATGAACCACACAAACTCCACTACTGACCACTGGTCCGCGAAACGGAGGAAGGAAGGAAGACAGGAGAGACAGGAAAGGCAGGGATTTTAACCAGTTTAGCATAACCGGTGTACTACCTTGCACAGGGGAAAGGGGTGAGGGAGATTGAAAGGAGAGTAAAGAGAGAGAGAAAAAGAAGGGGAGCACACACGCACACGCATAACGTCACAGAGCAGAGCGGCAGTCTTGTGCGGTATGCGGCATCATTATGAGTGTACAGCCGATCGTGCAAGTCTGTTGTTCTTAGAAATATTAACAATGCCTCGGTTGCTTGAATCCTCGATGACTTTCCGGGATGTCATTCGAGTATAGTTGCTAGCGACATCGGTCTGTTGTCAAGGCGAGCGAGAGCAACTGCGAGTGATCGTCTCTGTACAGCGTAGCTAGGACAGTCGCCGACGATATGCTGCAAAGTCTCCTCGGCACCACAGGCGTCGCAAAGATCGTTGTCGGCCATCCCTATACGAAACGAAAATGGCTTTGTGAAAGCGCTTTCACCCTTTGCCATAACCGGCATAGCAGAGAGGCCTCTCTTCGGCGGAGTCTAGTTGTTATTTGAAACCGTAGCAACGCGTTCAGGTGCTTATGCCGATAGTTTTGGCGACCTGTTGTATTCAGTGTGCAGTGCGCAACGTCCTGTTCGATCATTAGAAGCATGGCAGCAGCATCAGACTTTGAAAGGGCTATAGCCTCTTCCTTGTCGCCTTGCAAAGCTGACCGAGCAGAATTATCGGCATGTTCGTTGTCTATCACGCCACAGTGACTTGGCAACCACGGAAAACGGAGAATGCGGCCAATATACGCGTGCTGCTCAAATAGAAAGCTTTAAAAGAGGCGTACGCTAAATTCAGAAGGGACTTACTGTACCTTTATGCACCTTTCATCAAAATTCTATAGCCTTCATCAAAAGTGTGTGTCGAATTACTTATAAATTTTTGTACCTTCTCAAATGTTATAGCTATGCGCGAAATGATTGCATGCGCATGAGCAGAATATGCACTACTTAACAACGCACGTGTGTTCATACGAGTTCAGTTCGTGCGCTGCATGATACGAGGATAACTTTTATTGCGGCGCACGTAGGCACGAACGTGAGGCTGTTGTAGATGACGGGTAAACCAAGTCGGTTTGGTTCCTAACCAAACCTATAGCGCTAATATTTATCCTGGACTTATCTGAGAAATCGCCGTCAGATGGGGGCCCGCACAAATTTCTCCCTGGAAAATACAAGCAGGTAAAAACAAGATCTTCTCACAAAATCACATTTTTTTACCGCACATGCTGCTTTTCAGTGCAACCCTTCGCGGGCATAGAAAACAGTCACACGCTTGAGTGTATTTCAGACGCGTAAAGAGAAGACATGGACGCATGTGCGCCAAAATAGGCACAGAAGAAGTAGAAGGAAGGCTAGTGGGATTAGAAAAAGCAAAAAATACATACAGCACTCATACTAAGGAGTAAATAAAAAGTAAATAAATATGTATTACAATTGTGCGGTTGGCAGCTAATAATGAATTCGTTCGCTAAAAGCCGATGGCTTGGAGTATTTGTAGTCTCACACAACTGCGGATACGTTTGGTCAGTGACAGTCAAGATTATCAGAGCTTTTATTGTCGTTAGATAAATGCGGACGGCTGGGTCTCTCACGTCACACGTCCCTGAGTGTAAGGTGCGAGCATCCTGAGCTTCTTTGCCGCCATCGTTCAATCAATAGACCGTAGATACGAAGCGACCGGCGAGGGGCAATGTCTTGAGGGCACTCTGTCGGGATTAATATGTTCTGGTGAGAAGGAATTTCCCAGGGACTGGGGAGGGAATGACTAGCTTTGGTTGCACATGGTAACACAAATACAACTAGTGGGCTTGAATAACCATTGGTGCTACTCTTGTAAAGTGTCAGTGACAGCCTCCTTGTAGAATTTTCGGAATTACGCAACCAAATAATGGTTGGTGCCGAATTTCGCTTACTAAAGCTATCGGCCTCATTTTGCCCACTCTCAAAATTCATGCGAATCTGCATATCGATGAAATTATAATCAGCAGTCGTGGAGAGTTGTATATAAAATGACGTTTTGTTATTTAAACTGTGGATTTAATACTTTAAATGAAGCTTTTTCTTGGCGATAAAAAAGAGATAAAAATTGCTGTGCACTCGTGGCAGTAATTTCTCAATTGAGTAGGAGCTGTTGCACATAAAAGAGTTCTTCATATGCTCATTGAGCAGTAGGCCCTTGGATATCTCCTTCTGGCTAGCCGAAAAAGAAAAGCCTTGTAGACGTGCAGACTTCTTGTTGGCGACATTTCTTGAAATGTTGTTACTCCTCAAAATGTGGACCATACAAAACGAACGAAAAAAACAATCATGCATCCTCGTCGTAAGAATTTCTTTTACGAGTAATACATTTGCAGTTTGCGGAAACACAATGTGCAAAGTGACACTAAAACTGTCTTTCGTTGTGCATTATGCTTTGACGCGCACGTTTTATGTTCAGCCTTTTATGATGACATGCGCAGGGCGTACTACGTATTTGCAATACCTCAAAGAGCACGATTCTCATAAAAATACTTGATGTATCGCTCGAGAAGCTTCAAACATAAACAAAACGAAACGAAAATCAACTTCCATTACAGTCTGGAGTCAAGGTACAAAGGCTTTAAGGGACGGCGCATATGGACCGGCAGAATGGGTTTGGGTGGCTTCTCGTTCGGCATCGTCTTCTTGATGTAGCCTCGCTGCCGGCTTATCGTCTCATGGCCCGTCATAAACGGGTCTGAGCTCTGTAAGGGAGTTGCACTAAAGAGCGAGCGAGGAAAAAGATCCCTGTAAGGACGCCGCCAGCCGAGTCGCGCATTTATCCTATATGAGCCCTCATCCTCGGCGCTCTTGTGAGGAGAGTAGCCATCGTAAGACATTGACTTTTATGGACACCGTGACTGTAACTTCTTATTCAAGGCTTCTTTCGCGCTTCTGGGACACTCAGTTGGATTATTTACGAATACAAATCTTGGTGCCCCGTCGCAGTACGGAAGGTTAGCACAGTATGCCCAACTGTCACATCCTTAGCGCTCGCGCCGGAACCCCCAAATAAAAAAAAACGTGAGGAACCACGAGGAAAATTCCGATCAACGGAGCTGTTACTCTCAGGAGCTTGCATCTGAGCATTACGAACATGGGACTCAACCGTTACGCAATGGAGCATAGTATCAGTAAGCGAAGTGTTTATATTTATTTGCGATGGATCCATTGGGGCGATCATTGTCGCCAGTTAAGATACGATAGAGCACAACGAGTCATCCAAGTTGGCGTGATATCTAAAACCTACTTCAAAGTGAAACAGCTAGTTTTATTCGTGTCAGCATTTATACGTGATGGCCAGACCGCACTTGCGGCCTAGTTCCTCTTCATGATGCTGCACATTTTTTGTTCACGGGAAAGCCTCACCCACGTACACGTTGCGTGGCACACAAGCGCGGCTGTCATTTGCACGCTTCAGAAGGGAAGGTATGGGCAAGGGGTACCTCGGCAAGCCAAGGCAAGCTAAAACAGCAAGCCCAGCCTGCTGTTTTTATCCCGTTAAACTAATCAACGGATGCCTTGACCCCTCCGTATAACCCACAGCCACAGCATCACGGGCCGCCGCTACAATTTGCGTCGCCTGATATCCGCGTCAGTACGGAGCCTAAATTCAAGTTAGACGCTCTCTGACGTCACTGTGCAAGAAACTGTAGTTAGATGGAGATCGGAACAAGGAAATGCTCGACAGCCACCGACGTAAACTGGTCCTCTTGCGAAGAACGGACAGCAAAAATAGATGCGTGCACCATAGGAGAGACGGGCCTGTGCAAACAGGAGAATAGTAGTTTATCGGCGGTGGGGTTGCCTTTTTCTTGGCCTGAAGCTCCGCCTAAATCATGTTTGGACCGGGCAAGATTGCAGCAAGGTGGGTCTTGCCTTGTTGTTTCGTCTGAGAGACAGCCGCATTAAAGGTGGCCACAGAATAGGGGCACGAAAGAACCGGTATTTTTCCAGGGGCGAGTTTCTTTGTATGACACGTCCAAATGATCCCGATGGTTAATTAAGCCAAGGAAAACACAGGGGACATTACTTGTTGTTTTTAATTGTTCTTGTATACCACGTTCAGTCGAAGACGGTGGTACAGCGTCTCAAGTTGGCGAGTAAGTATTGGGGAAATTTTCGCTCTCACTTCTGGGTCAGTGCATCGCAGACAGTTATCTTGGTGGAGCGACAGATTCCAGAGGCGGTCTCTTTCTTGACAGACTTTTTTTTTTGCGATGTTCGAGGCGTCGACTTTAGTAAAAAATATTCTTCTGAAATTCCGGTAGTGGAGTCCTTTTCGGGCTGCTTCATCCGCTTTTTCGTTTCCTGAAATGCCAGCATGGCCAGGTGTCAGTTATTTGTACCGCATAGGGAGCACCACTAGTCCCTGCTATGATAACTGTGGCAGCATAGAGACAGTGGAACAAATGTTGCTGGAATGTTCCGCGAACCGCGATGACAGACAATTGTTTGAGCGACAAATGGACTATCTCCCACGATCAGTTAACATTACACAACATATTAGGCCCAGTGCCCGGACCTTTACGCGTACACAGCGACGGGTTTTACAGTCACTGTTTATTTACCTGTCAAAAATTGGCCTATTCGGAAAGCTTTAATGGTTGGATATTTCTCATAGCAATGTCTTACCTGACACGCTCGTTGTAAATCTTCCTATCAGGTTCACTCGCGCATTTCATTTTCTTTTATTCTTTCTTTTTATTATTATTTCCTTCCCTCTCTTCTTTAGTCTATCAATCCCATTCTCCATCCCTACACAGAGTAGCATGTCAGCGGTATACAGACGCCGGCAAAAATCTGTTTTTCTAATAAATGGTCTCTCTCTGCTTTTAACTGCAACGCACTATAAAGCGCACGTAGAAACACCATTCCCCGCTGGTGGCACCCGAACCCACAACCTTCGGATTGCGCATCACCCTTATCACGAGAAGCATTAGCACGACCAACGTATTTCCAATCATCTCCACTACGTGTGTATTCGCATTTCACGTGCAATTTACCTGCTCCTCGCTTGGAACTTTTCTTTTTTCACCCGCTTTGAAGGAAAAACGTGGGACCGTGGTATCGGTGAGTCACGAACATAATTTTAATCTCTGCATGCCTGAAACTGGTTTGGAACACATCCAACAGTGCGCCATCTCGATGTGCCATCCTGCACGTCCAAAAGATTGCGTAATCTTTTGAGTTTTACATGGATATATGGCGACACTTTAACAATCAATTCATCAGCACTTCCACGCGCCACTAGATTGGGGAATAACCTGCCAAACAACATGGATTCATTGTCCAACCCCGAAACATTTAATCATTAATTATAATAGCACATTTTCACGTAAGTCGTCGATTGGCACAGCTGGAATGGCAAATATTATGTATTATGTATGTATCATACATTTGTTATGTATGCATTAAATGCACATTATGCGCTGAAATTTTATGCACGATCTATAGTCGTGTGTATTCTTGTTTTTGATCATTATTATTTTATACACGATGTTGTGATTGTTAGGCCCACCTTACACAATACCCCATGGCCCTGTAATGTAATTCAAATAATAAAATTATGAAGAGTTTCAATCAAAAGGTATAGCACACGTAGGCGTAAGCAGCAAGTGACCACATTCATTTCAAGAAACGTGTATAAAAGAGCGAACCAGAGGAGGCTGGGGCAGAACTGGGTGGAGTTTCTATGGATGAAGAAAGTAAAATGTAAAAGCAGAGAAGAAACGGAAGCCTGGAAACACAGGCACATTGTTCCATTTTGTTCGGAAGAGTAAACCAAAGGCAAAAGAAGAAAGAGCATGGTTGTGGAGAGATGTATACTCGTCAGGGCCACTTTTCTTCACTGCCGGTTAGAGCCCGGATTTTGTCGTGACTCTTGCTCGGTGAGACACACTTGCGGCCGCCAGAAACGCCAGAGGAGGTTATAAAAGAAACACGAAGTAACAGAACATAAGATGTGGCCTCACCATCATTCTTCTTGAACGTCTGTGTACGACTGCAACTTTCTTGTTCGATACACCCGTTTAAGAAATGTGTGTCACGTCTTCGAAGGTCTTACCGCAGAAAGCGAATTTAAGCTGAAGCCATTTTGCCGCGGCTCTTTGCACGATATTAGGCAGCTGGCGCAACATTTTGTTTATTTCAAATCGTGGCAAAGAAAATGACAGAAACGTTGTAGTTGTAAGTGGCCCCGTTAGCCCGTTAGGCATACAGGCCTGCCGGGCGACAAGGGGGAAGGAAATTGCTCGCTTTGTGCACAGTAATATATATATATATATATATATATATATATATATATATATATATATATATATATATATATATATATATATATATATATATATATATATATATATATATATATATATACAATACTAATGAGAACTAACAGACAATAACGCCAAGGAAAGTGGCGTTATTGTCTGTTAGTTCTCATTAGTATTGTGTCTAACAAAGAAAACGAGCCCTTAAGAATCATCTTCTTTCCTTCATTCAAAGCAAGGGTCTCGTTCTGGCAGACTTGATGCCTTCAGGTAGTATGCGAGGGATTATTGGTCGGCTGCCAGCTCGTAAAAAGATCACGTGCTACGTGACGCCATGGAGGCAGAAAAAGAGTGTTCCACACTCGCCGCCATGGCTGCGATTGGCGCTGACTAACACTCCAAGGTTTAAATGCACATATATACCCCATAAATTGGACGGGAGGGTGACCGCCGCCATAGCTCAGTGGTAGAGCATCGGACGCGTTATTCGAAGGTCGCAGGTTCGGTCCCTGCCGGCGGCAGGTTATCTTTTCGTCCACTTTACTTTCTTCACATTTATATGCTAAATACTACACATAACACCCCCTATACTTTCCTTGGCGTTATTGTCTGTTAGTTCTCATTAGTATTGTGTCTAACAAAGAAAACGAGCCCTTAAGAATCATCTTCTTTCCTATATATATATATATATATAATCTTGGCTTGAGCGAACGAACGTACGAAACATTTTTGTTCCAACGTTTCGGCCGGGTTGGAACAAAAATGTTTCGTACGTTCGTTCGCTCAAGCCAATATATATATATATATATATATATATATATATATATATATATATTTAACACTTCCAAAAGGGCATACCAAACGATCAAATTTAACTATAACCGAAACGAAAGTGAACTGTTTACTGCAAGTTTTCTGCACTGAAGCATAAGTAAGGTAGTTTCAAATGTATGGGAACTACGTGCTACCGTGTTGCGTCAACGTACTTCATTTCCATCATTTAGCTTGTATTCGTGCTTGTTTGAGAGTGGGAATGTTGGCTGGGCACTGTTCCTGTCCTATGTGCGGGTTTGTTGTATAGCAAAACATGAACACTCCCGGCGCATTGCTGACGTCGCCGTCGCCGTGAGGTTTCGTCTAATGTCCAAGAGCGATAACGTCGCCCCGCGCGTCGTACGTTCGACGTGCGAGTGAAAGCGTGTGGACGGTATCCGACGATCGCGGCTCAAGCGGAGAGGAAATGCGCCGCCCGTCTTCCGTCGCACAAAAGGCCCACGGGGTCCAAGAGGGGGGTGGGCGGTGACGTGGCGGGGCTCCGGCCGCTTCGTTCGTATCAAGCGTGTAAGGAAGACTAAAAAAAAACGTTAGGAAGCGCTAGCTCTCAAATAGCAACGCTAACGTCGACCTTAAAAGAAAAGTTACGAGACGCAAAACGGCAATTTTAAGGACACACCCTGCAAAAGTTTATGAAAAGCGCACCCGATAAATTCTGGCGCTACATAAGCGTAAAATGAACGACATTATCAGTGCTCCCATCTGAAAAGGGCAAGATAAAGGCAAATAATTTCAATTCGTATTTTCGCTCAGTTTTTAGCACTGATAACCTCCGAAATATAACACCGGGTTCCCGTCACGTTGGCCAAGGCAGATCACTTCCATCGTTGAATACGACAGTACCCGCCATTTTTTCACTGCTCTTAGAACTTGATGAAAAGAAATGTAGTGGCCCAGACGAAATACCAAACACCTTCCTTAAACGCTATGCTGAACCCATTAGCAGGTACCTTCATCTCATATTTACAAAGTCAATTAGCGATCGCCGTCTTCCGGCAGACTGGAAAATCGCGAAAGTCGTGCCAGTGCACAAATCTGGTGATACTTCTGTCCCATCCAATTTCCGGCCAATTTCTTTAACTTGCACTAGTTGCAAAATTCTCGAGCACATTATCTTAAAATTAATAAGTAAGTATGTAGGAGAAAACAACCTCATCTCTCTTTCTCACCATGGGTTCAGAAGTGGGCTATCTACTCTCACTCAACTCGTAGAGGCTATACATGCCTTTGGGCTTGCAATAAACGAACAATCGCAAATCGATGTAATTTTTTTAGACTTCTCTAAGGCCTTGGACCGCGTGTGCCACTCTAAACTCATCACTAAACTGATAGAAAAACTAGACAATGGTCCAATAGTTGAATCGATTAGTGATTACCTTTCAGATCGCTACCAGTTTGTGCACTATAATGGACAGAATTCTGACACGGTTAAAGTCCTTTCGGGCGTTCCGCAGGGATCTGTTCTCGCTCCGCTCTTGTTCCTGTTATTCATAGATGACATTGTTGACACAGTAAACGTTAAAATTAGACTCTTTGCAGATGACTGCATGATTTACAGTGAAATCAAGAACATTGGCGATCAGGTTACCCTTAACAATTCCCTAAACAACGTAGCCCAGTGGTGCCAAGACTGGCAGATGGTTATTAATTCTGAAAAAACGGTCGCGATGAACATAAGCAGAAAGAAAAGCAAACTATTATTTCCATACTCGCTTAATGGTGTCACCCTTCGCACGGCGACTCAGATAAATATTTAGGGCTTTTAATATCCTCTGACCTCAAGTGGACTGCGCATGTACTTACAACAGATGACGAAAAAGGCAATGAACAAGTTATTTTTTCTAAGACGGACACTACGTTACGCTACCACAGATACGAAGCGCTTATCTTACATTACTTTTATAAGACCGATGCTGGAATATGCGAATATAGTGTGGTTTCCTTCAACAAATACTGATACAGCTATGCTCGAGAGCGTACAGCGCAAGGCCGTAAGATTCATCTTTAACCGCTATAAGCGAACGGATTCCCCTACCGAGCTTCTGCACCGAGCAGAGCTACCTACGCTACGCGATAGAGCAAAAATTCACCGGTTGAAGTTTTTTTTAGCAATTGTTGAATGGCCACTTTAAAACTAATGTCTCAGCTTTCACTGTTATAAAAGAAAAAGGGAAAGTGCGCCAGAATCACGACCTGATCTTCAAAGAATATTTCTGCCATAACAATACCTTTCGTTTTTCATTTTTCCCTCGCGTAATAAGAGAATGGAATGCGCTTGATTCCGCTACTGTAGCTCAGCCAACAATTAATAAATTTCTAGAAAGTGTTGAAAATCACATGTCGGCGCTCCCGAGTTCTATGTGCTAACCTACTCGCGTACGGGTGAAAGCATTTACACTCGAACGTTTTATTTTTATCTTCATCTTTTGGTTGTAGGCAATGTATTGCTATGCTTGTATGTTGTGTACATTAGTGATCCCCATGATCGCGACACTTGTACGTGATGATGTCATTACTCTTGTATGCGTTTTTATTCTACTGTACTCTTGTATTGGTCATTGCATTCTTTGCTTGCATAATGTTTGTATGTTTGTATAATGTTTGTATCTTTCCACTCCTGTAATAACCCTCAAGGAGGGTTGACAGTATTCTGCAAATAAAGAAAGAAAGAAATAAATAAATAAATAAACGACCGCGTTTGCTTACGACAGCGTTTTGTCGAGTTACGACAGGTGGGAGGCTAAAGGAGTTAGCCGCTAGCATTACGTAGTCATCACCATCCTGTCTACGCCTACTGCAGGGCAAAGGCCTCTCCCATGTTCCGCCAATAAACCCGGTCATGTGCTTTCTGCTCCCACGTTATACCTACAAACTTCTTAATCTCGTCTACCCACCTAATTTTCTGTCTCCCCCTAACGCGTTTGCAATCTCTTGAAATCCAGGCAGTTACCCTTAATGACCACCGTTTAACGTGCCGACGTGCTACGTGCCCGGCCCATATCCATTTCTTCTTCTTGCATTACGTAGTATAGCATTCCAATTCGTTGCTATTGCATTCATCACTTCGCCTTTGCGGCGAAGCTGTGACATTTCTTTTGAAGCGGTCTATTGTACAGGTTGCGTAGCAGCGTAGGAGTAGAGGGCATCAGCCATGATGCAAACCTTACACATCAAAATGAACTGAGTTCATCAAAATGAACTGGGTGGTAAAGTATAGAACGTTCTTATCATTTGCTCAATGCCAAAAGTGGGTATGACCGCTGCAAGACCTTCTTTTTTTAATACTGATTTCTTCGGAACAATTTTAATTTTATAGTATGCAGCGTAACAATACTCCAAGCCTTTCGTCTAAGCAAAATGACCGCAGACGGCATGCGTGACAGCACGTCCTCAGTGTAAGCCCTTCGAGTACACAAAATAGGTATGTGCGGATAAGCATGTCAAAGAAGAACATATATTAGCTGTTGCTAAAAAAATGCACAGGAGAAGAGAGAGAGACAGAAAGGCAGGACCCTACCGTAGGGAAGGGGAAAAAAGCAGGAAAATGAGGAGAGAGCAGAAAGAGGTAACAAGTGAAGACGCGACGGTTCTTTGATGCATTTTCTAGCGCTTACGCGAAATAAGGGGAAAAAATGAAAACACAGATAGAAAAAGAGACAGTAAGAACGCTGGCGTTCTTCCAGCGTTCTTACTGTCCCTTTTTAAGGCGACAGCCTTAGATGCCTCATCAAACGCGAAAATTTAGGTACGCGACGGAAATATTTTCGGTGTCGACGTTGCAACCAGTGAGAGGAGGCATAACAGATAATATTATAAACGGTGGTGTAATAGCGTACCTTTTACTGACTTGCAAAGAGAGAATGACGGGGGTATTTTTCCATGCGGAACGTTTCACATTTTTTGTCCTTTACACGTATAGACAGAAGTATCAACGTAATAAAAGAATTACGAACTAGATAATACCCGCGCTGTCCCTCTCTATATAAAAACAGCATGTGCTGCTTCGTCGTAAGCCCATCAGCCGAGCGGGCAGCGTGACCGAAATGGGGTTATTTCGCCAGCGGCTAAGGCAGCTGTACTCTATCGATTTTTACGAACTCTCGTATTCTCACTGCGCTCGTTCTTATAGTACAGCGAATGTGCTATTGAAAGGTAAAGTTTTTTTTTCACAGGTAAAACAACACAGAAAGAAGAGGCACACACAGACGTGCGGTTATAGGACATAAAGGAAAAAGTGACGGCCTTGAAAAATTTTGCGGTTCTTTCTTCGCTGGAAGGGAGTCAGATGACAGCATTACCTTCTAGATATAGCGGCGCCCGTCCCAAAGGATCGAGGATCATTTCGTGAACGTACAGCTTATACTGCAGTATTACCTACCTGCGCTAGTGCTGGCGCTCTCAGGATGCCTTCAACGTTACAGCGGATTTTTCTTCCACGTTAATTTGCACCGTCTTTATGGGCCGTTAGTCTGTTACGCGGACTTCTTATTGGCTGTTTTTGTCAGACTGACGAATTTGAAAACACATATAAATTGTTTCCTGTATTGCGAAATCTTACGGTAACTAGCCATTTGAGTATGTCAAACGCAACGGGAAGGATAAGGTCTCTATACCGCCGCTTGAGCAAGACGGTCAAATAAAGCCAATTCCTGAATAACTTCGCCTAAGTTTCTTTTTCTCAAAAGTATTGCATGAGCTACCATCTTACTCCGGTAACGTCAACATACAACATATGGAAGGCATAGTGACTGATGAAGGTGGTATCAGAGCACTGCTGGAACAGTTGGAACCTTCCAGAGTACCCGGCCCCGATGGAGTGTCATGCGGCCTCCTGAAGTTGTGCGCCCAGTTTATCGCTTGATGCTTAAGAGTGCTGTATTCGAAGTTACTATTCACAGGACGCCTTCCAAATGAATGGAAACAGGCTTGCGTGGTGCCCGTTCATATATCGGGACCCCGGAAACACACATGTAATTAGAGACCCATATCACTACCAAGTATATCTTGTAACCTCTGGAATCCATTTTATATACTAGCAATATGAGGCACACTAATACTAATTCTCTGTTTAACCCTAAACAACATGCTTTTAGATATAGTGTATCTTGTCTCACGCAAGTTAACTAAATTTGTTCATGATGTGTGCGAAGTGCTAGATCGAGGAAATTGTGTAGATTCTGTGTTTATTGAATTCAAAAAGCGTTTGATGTTGTGGATCATGATCTATTACTTTACAAAAACTGCATTGTTTTAACATTATTCCCCAAGTAATCGCTTGAATAAACGAGTACATTACACTGCGATCATAATACGTAGTAATAAATGGAGCGAGCTCGGATGTTATTGAAGTAACCTCCGGCGTCCCTCAGGGGTCGGTACTAGGTCCTTTGTTATTTTTAATTTTGATAAATGATGTATCCTCAAATGTTTTGTCACAAATGAGATTATTCACTGATGACTGTGTCGTGTAGCGCGAAATAACCTCTGCAGATGACGCTAATTATTTGCAGAATGATTTGGATAATATCTACGCATGGTGCAAGAAATGGGACATGCAACTAGCAACTAAACAGGCAAAAAAAAACGGTTCACATGCATTTCACGAAAAGAAAAACGGTACAGAGCATGACATACTACATCAATGAATCTCGCTTGGGCAGCGTTCAGGAATTCAAATATTCAGGAATTTATCCTACACGGTCCATGTCTAGGCACTGTCACGTTGATCACATCACGGGAAACGCACGCAAAATGTTTTTTTTTACGACGGAACACCAAGCTATTTCCGAAACAAGCTCGTGATTTGTTGTACAAAACATATGTAAGGTCTATACTGGAATACGGTTGTACGGTTTAGGACCCTTCAACAAACATTGATAGGGACGAAAATGAGAAAGTGCAAGATCTTGGAGCCCGATACGTTTTAAATTACTACAGCAGACAGCTTAGCATGATCGCTGCAAAGCATACATTGGATGGGAGCTGCTTCATGATAGAAGAAAAAAGTTGCGACTTAAGTTTTTCCACAACATTTGCCATTCTAGAACTGGCATAGACCACGATAACTACATTCTACGACCTCATTATGTATCCAGCCGTTTGGACCATGCGCACAAGGTGCGCGAACATAGGTGCTGAACTGAACTACTCAGAACATCATTTTCCCCCAGAACAATCCGTGACTGGAATCATCTACCATCAGCTGTTGTGCATATTGCTGACAACTCCAGCTTTGCTGCGGCGCTTTGAATGTGTGCTCGCTTGTTGCATTGAAAAGTAATACTGCCCTCCTCTATGCCATGCTCAAACATTTCTTGTATCCTGCTTTCATATTTGTTATTATATGTATGTACTCCTCCCCCCCCCTCCCCCCCCCAATGCAATGCATCTAGGCGCTGTGGGTACTGTAATAAATAAATAAACAAATAAAAGTTGTTCTGTGAGCGTTGCCCTGCTGGTCAACAGCGCAGATAATCATTAATAGGGCGAGAAGCCATACATGCCTCATCAAACGCGAAAATTAGCTCTCGGCGGTGTCAACACGTGTGGCGCCAAAAAGCATCATCTGATGACGCCACAGATCGTCAAAGTGACGTCATCACAGGGCATTGTCGCTTGGTCAAAAGTGGGCCGATCCCGGAGGCAGTGCAAAACCAGGAGATGTGCAGAAAGCTTGCAGAAAGCGTGCAATGTCTACAATCCTGGAGGCAGGGCCAGACTACGCTAGGGGCAGAAAGCTTTCGCAGTGGGGGATTAGTACATCGACTAGAAGATAAAGAATAAGAAGATAGATTTCGCCTTCGAGACGTCTTAGGCGAACGCATCATAGAATCTGTGAGTTTTAATATTTCCTTGTGTTTTACGCGCCAAAAACTCCGATATGATTAAGAGGCGCAATATAGAGTGGGATAAATTTTCACCGTTGAGGGTTCGTTAACGTGTACCTAATATAAGCACACATGTCTTCTTGCATTTCGACACCGTCGAAACGGGGCCGCTGTGACCGGGAATCGAGCCTGTGTCCTCGAGCTATGCAGCTCCATGCCTTACCCGCTTAGCTACAAAGGCGGGTCTTCTCCATAGAGAGCCACACAAGCCTTTATACAACGCTTCAGTACGATAGACACGAGTTTTCAGGCTTTAAGGACTCTGTGTCCCCTGTAGTGCGTGCGAGCAATTATCAAGAATGGCTTTTTTTATTGACCTAATGTAAGAGGAGATGTTGGCGCACAAATAAGGCGCTGGCTTCTCCTTAGCCCTTGAGTGTAGATAGAGCAAACAACATCGAAATGCCATGCAAACAGCAATACATGTAAAATAGTTGCCCACATGTGCGGATTCATCCCCATAATGACCAGAAGTGTTGATTGCTATGTATAGTCAAAAGTTGGGCGAGTTCGTGATAGTTCATGTTTACGTGGGAAGCAGCGCACTTAGACAACGCACGACAAGGAACGAAGAAAGACAGGACGACCACTGCACACGCAACTAGTTTATTTTGAAGAAAACATAGGTAATATACATACATGCATGTGTACCACGTGTGACCATGACTTTCAAGTTACAATGGTTTTCAGTAATTTTCCAAAAAAGACACTTCGCAATCGCTTAGAACTACGGAAGCTTGGCACGTGCAATCTTTTCTTTTTGTGATATGCAAGGCCTCGATCACTTCCTGGGCGGCTCATCCTGGTGATTGGAAAGTATTTCCGTTTCAGAGAACAGCGGCTTGCAACCACAATCCAAGCAATGCCGTCTAATGTGAGAATATACATTATTTGTTAGTGGTCTTTTGTTTTCAGACAGCCTTGTGCTAACGCAACGGCCAGTCTGACCGATGTAAAACTTTTCACGTGACATAGGCAAACAAAAAACAGCTGCAGTCGTACAATCAACAAACGGAGAAGCATGTTTAATGTTGCGCTGAAAACGATCCTTTTTTGTCGACAATTTACGATCCAGCTTGGCAGATATCTTCCCGAGTTTGTTTGGCGCAGAAAACACGATATTTAGGCCATAGCTGCTGCCAACATTCGTTAGATTGTGTGCTATTTTGTGCGCATAGAGTTTCGACACGCATTTCTTCTTATTTTCTTCAGGATTCCTGTCTTTTTTTGTCTGCGTTATAGACAGGCCTGTGCGCACATTACGAATTAACCTCTACGCTGATCTACGTGGAACATGCTCCTCGTAACCAGAACTTGTCAATCTAACAACCTGTTTATTGAAACTTTCATTAATTCTTTCCGGACATGACTTGGCCAAAGCCGCGCGCAGGCACGAGCAGGCTATGCCGTTTTTAACACGAAAGTGTTTTATGCCGGGGTCGACCAAGCCTTCAGTGACGTATTTCCGTCACGGAAATGGTGTCGAAAAAATGTATATGATGAGATGGCAAAGAAGAAAAGTTCTCCCAACGGGCATCGAACCCACCCACGACCGCTCGGTCCGCAACAATAGATGCCGGGCGCGCTATCCACTGCGCCACGGTCACAGACTCTAGACGCTTTGCAAACGCGCCTTTTATATCTACTGCGACGCGCGCCTGCCTCACCTGGCTGTAACACCGCGTTCCCCGCCTACGCGCTCGCCCAGAGAAAAATTGCGGCCGGACTACCGAGGCGGCACGACGCGCTTTGCGTTTCCCTCTAGTGCGGCCGTATTGTTCAATCACATTTTAACATGCCGCAGGATGGCGACCAAGTTCTGCGTCCAATATGCGACGCTCTTCTCGCTATCACCACTCGTTCTCTGATTACGCTTTCACCGTTAACTACTACAGCTACCTCAAGGGTTTGTTTATTCATTGAACATGGACGTTCGTCGTCGGCATGGAGATGTACCACCCAGCATCAAAGTGGGTGCATCCACGTTAAACGGTGCTATAGCTGCCAGACATCAATATGCATTGTACAAACTCTCTTATATTAATGTACAGTAAACATTCAGTTACTTCTATAAGGGCACGTTTTACTTTCGTGTTTCTCCGATTCCTATGACGGAGGGATCAACCATGTTTTTTACTGTTTTTGAGTGCCCGGAAGAGTAGTTGAGCAGGGTCTCTTCTGATCGCGGACCAGCACACATGGTCCGGCCTATACGTGTTAACGCCAAATCTTAAAAGTGAAGTTGCCCGTCGCTTGACAATCCCCAAGTAAATTCTAGACCCCTGCTGCATTCCTTGAACACTTTCCACATGTCCTCTACCGCTCTGCGAAGCACACTGTGTTTTACAAAAACCAAATGGTCATCCACATAACGAAATATTTTCATTGTAATGTATATTAACTATGTTTTCTTCTAAATAAACTAGTTGCGCGTGCAGCGGTCGTCCTGTCTTTCTTCGTTCCTTGTCGTGCCTTGTCTAAGTGTGCTGCTTCTAACGTATGTTAATTGCTATGTTGCCCGAATATGCCGATTCGATTCGATGTCTTCTTTCCCCTTTCCTACGTTTAGGGTAGCAAACTGGACAAAAGTTACTATCCTCATTCTGTCTGTTTCCCTTTGTGTGCGGTTGCACATTTCACTGTCCCACTAATGCCTTGAGCGTGGAGTCAGGCGAGGGCTAGCAGATGAGCAATCCCGTCACTTCTACCTCCACTTAATTACCTCTTTCACCTCAGTGCACGCCGCGGTAATTAGGGCTTCCTCTGCGTCTCCCGTTATCTCCGTCTCCCGTCCGCGTGAATACGTTTTGCACGCCGTAACTTTACGCGCTGTCCTGCTGGGCTTGCAAATCTTGTCGTGGCGGCATCGCGACTCACTCGACCCTTTGCTGCACCGGATCATAAGACCGCTTTGAGGATGGTCGCATGTAGCAGATCGCGAGCGACGCAAGCGTTGCTGTTGTTGAGGATGATGATGACATGTTTTCTGGCTCAGGGCCAACACGCAACGGCTTTGTTCGCCCAGATTACAATCTTCATTAGGCACGGACACGAGCTGGAATGTGAATGCACGACGCTCCCCTGCTACTCTCTATGTCCTTTTTATTTTCATTTGCCTGTTTGAGCGCATGGTATAGCGCAAACGTGGTACAGTATAGTCTACGCACGTCGAGACCTTGCGGAGACTTAAGCCAGAAACCGTGAAACAACGCCCCTTAAGTTGTCTGTATTTTAAACGTTTATTCTGAGGGTTTCTTTCAGAAATTACGCAGGCGCTTTGCATTTATCCTTGTGCACTCTCGTTATATGACAGCGATTACTCGCTAAACTACTTGTAAATTCGAGTTCTAAGCGTTAACATCACATGACGTTGTTTTTAATCCAAACGAAACCCTAATAATACAAGTATATTACGTTGGGACTCCGCTGGACTCTATGCCTTTAAAAATCAAATTATGACAAGAAAAGTTAGTACGTTTAGCACAACTGGGTTTCTGGATAGGGAGAGAGACAGGCAGAGAGAGAGAGATTAAATATGGTGCCAAAAGCAGGGTGGTTACTAGGACGATAAATATCCAGGTTGCTGCACTGCAATGAAAGAAATGAGACCCAAATACGCAAGAAAGGAGACATAAAATACAAGGGCGTTGCCAGAAATTTTTTAGGCAGTGCGAGGGGTGAAGTTTAAACCATACTGTATGCATGTATGTGCGTGCATTTGTATGTATGGGTGTATATGCTAAATTAAAAATTTTCAGCTCGGCTACGCCAGTGATAAAAGACTAGAAGAATTATTACCCATAAGCTAACTTTCGATGCTTTACGAAATATTTGCGAAGATAATCCAAAGGCGGATAAGAGAAACACTTGGATTTAATCAACCTAAAAAGGACATCAGCTTGAGGAAAGAATACTTTACGATGGATCCCACTCATGTGATCAACCAGGTAATTTTAAAAATCTTCTGGGCACAACAAACCCTTTCATACAGCTTTCATAGACTACTAAAAGTAATTAGACTCTGTAGAGAGACTAGCACTCTCGAAAGCACTACTCACGTATGGACACTTGAAACATATACAAGTACCTTCACGGACATGTTTACAAAGACTCCACCACAGCTATATTGCTTCTCCAGAAGAAAGGCAACAGATTTCCGACAGTGGCGTAGCCGGGGGGGGGGGGGGGGGGTGGTATGGGGGCACACCTGGCCCATGACCCAACCCCCCGTAATTTTTTTCTGCCATGGTATACAGAGCACAAAATGGCACTCGACCATACTTACCTGCCCGGACCCCAAGTCGGATAAAGGGCGTGCCTCCACCACCCCCCCCCCCCCCGAAAAAAATTTCTGCCTACACCACTGATTCCCGATAAAGCAAGGGCTTAAACAAAAACATGCACCATCTCTCCAGTGTAGTTCACGGCATGCTTAGAAGAACTTGACCACATAGACTGGGCAGAAATAGGAATAAAATAAGTCGCAGTTTCGCCGCAAGGGCGAAGCACTGAATGCGCTAACAAGAAAAGCGGCCCGTGATGGATGCGCTGCTACGCTGCAAAAACATCTGCCCCCCTTCCCCCCCCCCCCCCCCCCGGCAGCAACTACTGCGAGAGCAGACAGCGGAAGGACAAGGTTCTCTCTGCGCAAATATTAGAAGAAGCGAGCGAGCTGGCCGACGACCTTTAAATGCGCACGTTGCGCTCCTCGAGCCATCTCGCTGGTAATGAAGAAACGCTTATAAGCGCCTGCCGTCTCTGAGTACTGCGGTGTGTATATAACGCTCGCCGTTAGCTACCTGAAGGATCTGCGTTTTGTGGCGTAGTGGTTAGCGCCACGCGTTGCGGAGCGAGAGGTCGCTGATTCGGTTCCGCGCTTCGCAAGCATTTTTCTGAATTATTTTTTTTTGGGACTTTTATATATATACACATACATATACGGTATATGACGCCGGCGACGGCGACGGCAAAAACAAGCCGAGACTGTCCATATAATTGCTATCGCAATAAAAAATCACACGGCCCCTTGTGCATTCACCTAAGACGACTCGAAGGCGAAAGCCATCTTCTTTTTCTTCTCAGTCAATGTATTAGGGGGCCTGCATGAACGTCACGCCAGAATTAGTGACGTCATAATGAGGTGACACATTTTTGCGATCTGTGACGTCATGATGACGTAATATGGTGACGTCATCATTTGGTGGTGATTTTTCGTACCACCCGTCCCCGACGCCACAGGACGCGAGACGCCGCCGTCGGCGCTGGAAACCGACGCTGACGGTGAAATTTCGTGTTTAGTGAGGCATATAAGGCTTTCGCCTTAAAGTTAAGCGACAATATTTCAGGAGCCTAACATTTGCAGATGACAGAGTGCTCGCTCGCAATAATGGCAGCAAATTAAAAAAAAAATGATTGAAGACCTGGAAAGGATAAATGTGAGGCTAAATATGAATATACCCAAAACAAGGATATTGCTGAATAGCCTGGCGAAAGAGAAAGAGTTCATGCTCGGAAACCAACCATGGGAGTCTGTACAAAAATATATATGCCTAGGTCAGTTGCTAACAGGGGAGCCAACTCGTTCAACAAAAAATAATGCAACGTTAATCGGAAGGACTGACAGCGCGGCATGCGATGTTTGCGGCACCGAAGACATCGAACACTTGCTGTGCCACTGCCCTCGTTTTGCCTCGCAGAGACAGGTACTGTCCAACGCACTGCGGCGACTGGATGATCGGCCAATTTCCGGGCAGGTGCTACTACACCACCGTCCACATCTCTCGACGGCCCACAAAGCAGTGAAAGCACTCTTATGTTTTTAGGGGCGAAGCTCCTTAAGGCGGCACCCGTTCGTCCCTCGTAGTCGTAGTCGTAGTGCGTAACCAGTCTTACGCTTTGACCTCCAAGGTGGTGCCGGTGGGAGATTTTTCCTGTGCGTTGTTGAACAATAAAAAATTCGCAGCGTTACCTAAAAGCCGACTTCTTCTGTCTCTCATTCCCATTAGCAGCCATTCTTTACCTCCAAGGTAGTGCCTGGTGAGATTTCTCCTGTGCGTGATTAAACAATAAAAATTTTGTTCAAAACGCCGTTGATTGATGAAATAAACCAACGAAAGACGCCAGATGTTTTGTAAAAGCAAAACGAAAGAACGCCAGATGTTTCTAAGGCAAAACGAAACGACGCCAGCTGCTTAACGAAAGACGCCAGATGTTTTCTAAAGCAATGGTTTTCTAAACAATGAAAATTCACAGCGTACATGTAAAATTAAAGTGAGCTGCAAGTCGTCATAACTCATCGAACCTTTAGTAGAAACGCGCCCGATCTCACGTCGGTGATGATGTAGTGGACAGAATTCACGGAAGATTCACGGTTTACCGATGAACCTCCGCAGCTTCGCCCACTCATCATTCACTCCGTGGATATGCTGTGATTTTTTGAGAACGACGGGCTTATGCGAACGCCTCTGACTTGTGGTGCAATCCTGCAGGCTGTAGTGAATGCACTGCATATCTTCTCTGTCTCTCTCTTTTTTTTCTCCTCCCTCCTCTCTATTTCTCGTCTTTCTATTCCCCTTCCCCGATCCCCCAGTGTAGGGTAGCCAACCGGAAATGTTTCTGATTAACCTCCCTGCCTTCTCCTTTTTCTGTTTCCTTCCTTCCTTCACTGAAAAATATGGATGAGATTGAGCGCATACGGCAGGCACTCCCAAACAGTGACATGCAATCTGCCGCTGTTCTTAAGTATACAATCACTGTATGCTGCTAGTTCTAACATAGGAGGACAGGAGAATCGGAGGACAGGAGAATCGGTCAGAGAACAAACAGGGTTAGTGGAAATAGTACTTGGCATCAAGCGAAAGAACTGAACTTGGGCCGGCCACGTAATGCGCAGGACAGGCAACCGCTGGTCAGTTAGAGCAACGGAATGGTCACCAAGGAATAGGAATGGGAAACGCATCGCAGGATGGAGCCAGTTAGATGGAGTAACGACATTATGATCTTGGCAGGGATGAAATGGAATGAGCTCGCACACGATAGGGTAAATTGGAGATCTTTGGGAGAGGCCTTCATCGTACAGCGAACATAAATAATAATAATAATATGTGGGGTTTAACGTCCCAAAACCACGATATGATTATGAGAGACGCCGTAGTGGAGGGCCCCGGAAATTTCGACCACCTGGGGTTCTTTAACGTGCACCTAAATCTAAGTACACGGGCCTCAAACATTTTCGCCTCCATCGAAAATGCAGCCGCCGCGGCCGGGATTCGATCCCGCGACCTTCGGGTCAGCAGTCGAGCGCCATAACCACTAGACCACCGTGGCGGGGCACAGCGAACATAAAGTAGGCTACCACTGATGATGATGATGATTGGGAAAATGGTAAGGTGAGACAGAAAACTAGCAGTTGTTCTGTGTACGAATACAACCGATGAGCGAAGCTCCTTAGAAATGGGACGCATACGACTATGCACCTGATATCGCTGCTGGCTTTCATGAAGGCGCTAGGGTGGGGAGAGCGTCTGCTGCGCTCGGTGGCGGGAACGACTGAGCGAGTGAGTGTGCGGTGCGCGCAGTACAGGGAGAGAGGGACAGGTGGGAGAGGGGTGCGAGTGGTGATGCGGCGGCGACGGAACGCCGGGCGCGGCGTTCGGCGCGCGCAGCGTTTCATTGTCCTTTTGCGCCGGCGCCGGGTGGGGAGACCGTCTGCTACTACCTTCGACAAAGCGCCCGTAGTGCGCTAGAAGATTGTCATTTCACAATCCACGATAAACGTGAAGACGACCATTATAACCAGTTGTGCACAGAACTTATTTCTTTTAGCATCGAATTTCTAGTGCGCTAGAACCAAACCGCTCAAGGCCTAAACATTTCGCCTTAAATCACCGGCCACTGCAACCTAAAGATACTTAAGAGAAGGGAGCTTCGACGGCGCGAAGGAGTGCGGGCCAAGGAGTTTCGCTCCTAAAAAGGCAAGAAACGAAAGAATAAGAAAGAGCGCAAAAGAAAGAGAGGGGAGGGGGATAGGTCGCACATTGCTAGTAAGGCATGCTATCGCCTTGTGTGTGCCTGATTTAAGAGATGTCTTTTGTTGGTCAGAACTGTGCGCATTTATGCGCGTATTGTATGGATAAGGCTTAATCTTATTAAGATCAAACCCAATTTAATAACAGGGCAACTAAAATAGGCAAAGCAATGTTATGCGAAGGGAGTTTCTGGTACATGCTTAAAACCGAAGCGTTATATTGTGGCACCCACGTTAACACAACGGATAGTAGATAAGACGAAAGGTGGTCACGGTGCCAAGCAGAGATGCGACACTTTCTGTGAACGAGGGCCGAAAAAAAAGAATCTCGCTTAGCCTCGGGCACCTTGGATCGATGTGCGGTAAGCCTCGGTTTGATTAAGAATGATGAACCGCCCTGGGCCCAAGGGTCTGCGTCTCGACCGATAAATCGGCAGAATGGGGCACGGAATCTCTAGTTGCATGCAAATGAACCCCTACACGGTGCCTCTGAGATGGCAGGAGGAACGTTCTTGACGCAAATTTATAGCCCGCGTGGTGTTAACTTGCCCGTGTATAGAGAGAGAGAGAGATGAAAAAAGGAAGGCCGGGAGGTTAACCAGATATTAGCATCTGGTTTGCTACCCAGCACTGGGGAGGCCATGCAAGCGCTACTGCGCTTCTTGCGATCTACCGGCCTTTTTGAACGATTGTAAGAAGAACTTCGCCCGTGTATAAATAGCAGATGCAATGAAGGCTGCGACGCTATTTGCTGCCTGAGTGCACTGTGATGGCGGTGGTGTGCCTAAAACGTCTCGTTAGAGGAAACAGTGATCAGCGTACATATTTCACGATGAGGTTTGAATGTGCAGCAATTTTTGTGTGTGTGTGACTGTGTTGTGCCATTGTAGCCCCTTCGCGGGAATATGTCGCGCACATGTATTAGAATACCTAATGCATTTTGTTAGGGATTGCTCAAAAGAACGCAATTTGAGTATTAAGAGGATGTGGTGATATCATTGACATGAAAGGAGTCATATCCGTAGTAATAATATCAAAGTGCGATTACTACACAAACGTGGTTAAGGAAGTAAGGTGTACACGTGTAATATATTTTGGATCAACGTCTGCATTCAACGTCCGCAGGAGCTGATCAACCTCCGCAGTAGCTGATTAATAACTACTTATCCAATAGACAGCAAGCTGTTTGTGTCTCTAACATCCTCTCCACTTTTAAATCTATTGACAAAGGTGTCCCGCAAGGTTCCATACTGGGTCCGCTTTTATTCTTAATCTATATTAATGACTTAACCTCTATTTTAACACACAGTCAACCTTTCTTGTACGCAGATGATATAACTATAGTTACTAAAGACAAGTCCATCGATGCGCTAATAAATTGTCCTCTGACTTCTATAACATTCAGAATTGGTGCACAGCTAATGGTTTAACAATTAATACCAATAAAACACAGTTCATTGTCTTCCATTCCAGTCATAACGCTCTTTCACCTACACCCGCTATTACTATCAACGGCCACAGCCTTCTTAGTGCTACTAAGTGCACATTCTTGGGAGTAGTCCTAGATGCTCATCTCAAGTACCATCATCACATTTCACTTATAAGGCAGAGGATTGCTCATGGTATCAGAACACTAATTAAAGCACGACCATTATTCTCCTTGCAGACTTTGCTTAAACTGTACTACGCCTTCATCCACAGTCTTATCACGTGCTGTATCACGTGATGGGCGAATACCTACCCATCTCATATCCTTCCACATCAACGTCTCCAAAACCAAGCCATTCGCATCCTAACATTCAGTTCACCAATCAGGTGCGCGTCCCCACTTTTCCAACAACATAGTGTACTAACAGTGTGTAATTTATTCAAATATAAATTGGGGATTCTTGTATTTAAATGTCTTAACGGTACCATAACAGCCAATGTCTTGGAGAAATTTCAATTGTTAAACTCTAATCTTACTAGGTTTGCCTCAAACAACAACTTTTTACTCCCACATGCACGCACTAACTACAGAAAACATACTACCATATTTGCAGCCATTCAGTTTTGGAATTCAATATCACTAAGCACTAAACAATTGTCATTACCAGCTTTTAAAAAAGAACTTAGACATATTATTGCGCAATCATAACTCATCTGTATTTCTATATCGGCGTTCTCTTACATTTAGAGCCATTACTGTGTTCGTTATTTTTTCACATTTATTACTCATGCACATTGAAGTTGTTTCAACAGCTATATATCATTCATTAACGTCATTATGTTCCCGATTTACTGCCATGTTTATTGTATGTTTCGTTCTTTTCATAGCTTTGTATAATTACTAGACGTTGTTTTGGTACCATTCTTACTGGCATTTTTTATTGCATGTTTGCGTTGTTTTTATTACTATCAATAATTACTTAACGCTCTTTAGTTGCCATTTTGTTGTACTTATCAACATGTAATTTTCTGACAGGAGGTCCCCTTTCAGCCTTCTGCTATGGGACCTCCTTCTCTATATACTAACCCCAATGCGTGTATATTTTTTTGCGACAAATAAACATTTGATTAGATAAAGATTAGATTCTATCCATTTACGATTCAACTACTTCGTATATGCGCTTGATTTACTCGATGCCCAATGCTATACAAAGGCAATCTGGGCAATGTTATTTAGCACAATCAGTTTTCAGTGGATATATATGTGTATAAAGGCACAATTTTTCAGGACAGAAAATACTAGTAAATAAAAATGCAGTACTACAGAATTGTGTCTCATTACTCAAGACACACTTCTGTTGTCACAATTGGACGCATGCTTAGACAACAAATTTCTGTTGTACCACGAAACGTTTCCATAGTACTACAAATTTTTGTCGCGTTAGTTGAGAAGGACTTCTGTTGTCAATATTGAATACACGCTAAGATAACTAGTTTCTGCTGTAGCACAACACATTTCTGTAGTACTGCGAAATTTTGTCGCATACTGCAGGGACATTCCTGTAGTAACAACCGGGTGCCTATTGTGATGACACATTTTTATAGAGTACTATAAACATTTGTCGTAGTACTACAGCCTCCTTTTGTACCACTACACATTCAATACAATACACTTCTGGTGCGACGACAAAAATATGGGCTGCACAACAGAGTAGTGTGTCCCCACAATTGGAATGTGTAGTAACTACAGAAAAATTTTGTTGTGACAACTGAAATTTCTGTTGTCTCAAGGCAAGTTCTGTTGTCATTTTCAACTGGGACATTTGATCTTAATAAGTCAACATCTTTTCTCTGAGGGTGCCTTATGCGCTCTTTTATTTACTGACATAAACGGATAGTGGGGAAAGTGTGTGCATATATTTGTTTTTCTCGCTAGCAGTTGAATTTTCGGTTTTGGAAAATAATTATGCGTTATAGTTTTGACAGCGGAAATAATGTTTGGTATTCAAGCCAAAAAATGCCGGCAGGCAATTATATTACAAACAAAAGTTAAAAAGCGTTCAAAGAAATTGTTTACATCCTAACTTTTATTTTTCTTCCTTAAACAGTATTGATAATGAACAATCTTGGATCAACGATACATTCGCACTACTGATCGAATATAAGAAAGACCTACAAAAGAATATCGAAGACTTCTTTGTGCATTGTTGTTTTTTTCTAAACGAAAGTGTTTTATGTCTGGCCCTATCAAGTACTCACTGACGTCATTTCTGTGACGGAAATCACGTCGGTAAGAGAACAGGCTAGTCTTCCGGCATCCGCGCCCGATGACATATCGTTTCCGATTCCCACTGCCGATCTCTTAGTTCCCTTTCAGCTTCTACTTCACCTCCTGTTGTAGCCTTACTAAGGAACACTTATTAATATTGTAGTTCGATCAGAGTCGGTCGTCCTCACTGTGGACGCCATACCTAGCTGCAGAAAGGGGTGTGGGGGCTGGGGGAGTAGGCGTCGCTCGAGCAGTAAGTGTGAAATTTGACCATAAGGGCGCGGTCCCGAGCGCTGCATGCCATACGGCTCTTATACCCTTCTACGTGTTGTGCTATCACCGCTTCGTGTTGAGACACCTGACTGCATGAAAACCGCACTCGCCCTGGAGTGGCCGTACTCCCTTATCCTAACGTTTTGCAGCGTAGCTGTTAAAGCCGAGTTCAAACGGGCGAAGTATCATCCAGCAGAGAAGCTTAAACTGCGCGAAAAGGACAACACGTAAGAACATAGAAGCACGCACGCACACGAAGCGCAGCGCTGTTGGGCTAGTTGGTTTATAGATTCGGCAGGCAAGTTAAACTGCCCGAAGAAGAGAACACGTAAGAACAAGAAACACGCACCATGCCATACATAGCATAGCCATGTATGGTATGAATAGCAAGGGGTCGAAAAAGGAAGGTGGAGAGGAGGAGAAAGGGGGGAGGGCTCCTCCACTCGCCTTAGCTATACTTGCTTCCGCATAGTATAGCGGAGGCGAGTGGAGGAGGGAGGTGAGTTGGAGGTTGGCGACATGTAGGTGGTCAAGAGGAGATGAGGTTCTTTCAGTGCTATACCATGCCCATGTTCGCCTGGCTTTGCATCACTTTGCATTTCATCGCTGAGGCTTCCCGTCAAATCCGCTGTACATTGGCGAGTCAGATAAAGCCACGCGTAAATTGTAGAGTTGTGCGAGATTAGATCCAAAAGGGTTACCTTTGTTGCAAACGCATTCATTGATTCGCCTTTGTGGCGACACTGTGATCCTTTTTCCAACTCATTTAACAATGAAGGGATTGAGAACCATAAGGACAACACCGAATATTTCGTATTGCGCCGCGTGCAGTTTTTCTTTACGAATTGTTTTATGTTTCGAAAGAAAGAGAAGATGAAAATAATATCTAGAGCAGTGAATCTGGCTGGCGGGTCGGTCGGTCGGTCGGTCGGTCGGTCGGTCGGTCGGTCGGTCGGTCGGTCGGTCGGTCGGTCGGTCGGTCGGTCGGTCGGTCGGTTGCGAAACATTATTGGGGCCCTGCAACCACGTCGGCGCCGTCAGGGCAAGCCTGTCGGCCGCTCCGCGGGCTTGCTGGACGGCCCAGAGTTGGTTGGCCAGGAGGTAGCTGCGGAGTGCCGCCTCCCTCCTGGCCGAAGCAGTGTTCACAAACACTAGCTTGTGGGCCAAACTTGAAGAAAGCGACACTATTGGAGTTATACGACCACAGCAAGAGTGCATCGATTGACAATGCAGTCCACGAGAGCTGAACGCGCGACATGTGAATACGCATAATTTTGTGTCGCCATAGTTACTTTAGAAACTAGGTAGCACGGGGCATCCTATTATTCATGTTGAAAAATCGTAGTCCAATTTTCACAGAGGACACGAAGGGACTCATTCATTACTTTGCTTCAGATTAGTGCTGCCAAGGCATACTCGGCGCGCTTATACAAATATCACGTCGTTCTCGCTGCTCAGGTGGATCCTAAATCCCGAACATGCTGTGTGATGCTCGAAATCTAATTTCTCCGAGCAGACCAGGATGTAATCCTGTACCTCAGGGCGAGGTTATTAAACACTTATGAGTCTCCATAATTACATAAATTAGAAGTGCTCAGCACCTTAGGATTGCTTTGATACATTAGTCCCTACATCTGGACGAGCGCCTGTATTGAATTTTACGGTTTGCGAATCGCCGTGATTCGCGAGTGACTCGCTCGGAATGTAACAAACGAGGCCCTTTGAGCCGATTAAGATCTCCTGAGCAGCGATTTTCCGGTTAAGCTTCAAAATACATTTGGCTATAACGTACTTCGTTGCTTTGGACGGCCACCGCTACACAAAGGACGCGCGGACAGGTTCACGCAATTTTAACGTGATAGAGTTAAACAGCCCCTGTCGCAGAAAGTGTGGTGTCGGCGTCAGCTGCGTTGTCAGTGAGCGAAAAATCCCGACGGATGCAAAAGAATGAAAATCGGCGTTGTGTCGGAATCGAACGCAGGCAGTCAGCGGGGCCGGTAGTCAAGTATTCTAACACAGAGCGACGCCAAACTGCTTCGGGAAAAGACCCTGCGGCGGAGTCCCGTTAACAGGTGTGGTTTTCCTCGGTATATAGAAGCGTAGTGTCGCACCAGGCGTCACTCCAGTAAATACGTTAGGAGTGGGTGATTTAATGCTGTCCACCCATTTCAAAAGTCATTATTATCACCATCATCAGCCATATCACGAAGGAAGCGTGCGATCACGTAGGTGCACATTTAACAAGCCTTCATGAAGTCTAGGCGCGTTTAGGAGGCACGACAGTACACTTGCGGCCTTCTGGGCGTAAGAATGCATAGTGTGGTGTGTTCCAGCCGTTTCACTCACTCGCTACATACTCGCCAATTCTAGTCCCATTGAGCAATAGGAGTCTGTGGAGCATTCAGAACGACACTGCATGGAAAATGAATGAACACATAGAAAGGGTCATCGAATGGCACCAGGACGAATGCCAGATGGACAGGTGTGTGCACAAAGTGTAGACATGTCAGCCACGTATCATCACTCGCAACTCTTTGCTTTAGCAAAAACGATGTTTATTCGACACTGTCTGTTGTTCAGCACCAATGCGAGCATTGTTTGTCTCCGTGTGGAGATGTCGCAGCGTTTATCTCGCACAGCCTGCACGCATTTATCGAAGCCTAAGGCATTCTCTTGCTTTAACGCTGATGGATTGTGCTCGTTGCTGGTTCCGGTGCTTCGGCCCCGAAGTCAAGGAGATTAGGCTGGACACGTGGGCAGCCACGGTTGAGAGTACGAGGGAGCCTTATGCCCAGCTCTCCTTTGAATCCCCGGAGCTCCATAGTCGCATCAGCTTTATTGAGCCATATGGGAATCGGTCGAGCCGATACACGGCTGGCATGATGACAGTGAGGAATGGAGGTGACCCGATTAATGGCCGCACGGGAAGACAAATTGTGAATGCGTTCGAGCTGAGACGGCTACTCTTATTTTGTTTATTTACCTCCGTTAGAAATCCTGCCTTTCTGGGCAAATGCATGCAATCAGATACATGTTCCCGTACTGTAAAAAAACAACAAATCCCTAGGAATATCATCGTGGGGCGAGTGAGTATTAAATGCGAAGCATTTCTTAGCGAACCTCAGGCACTTTGGCCGTTTCTATCTATCTATCTATCTATCTATCTATCTATCTATCTAGCCGCCTACGTCTGGGCGCTCTCCTGGTCGTCTCCATAACTTGTAATATACCAAAATCGGCATAGCCGGGGATCAGTGTATGACGAACAAGATTCACTGGTCATGACATGAATAACGCAAAATACCTGTAGCGTACGTCATGAAACCCTTTCTCTCAGTCACGTGTGGCACATACCCGCATACCAGAGTTCATGTTATGCGGGTATATGCCACAGGTTATAGAGTCTCAACAAACACAGTAACCACGAAGACACACACATTGACACGCAAGGAAAGGGATAACAATAATGATCGCTTGGGTTTATGTTCCAAAACTACGATAAGATTATGAGAGACGCCGTAGCGAAGGGCTCCGGAAATTTTGACCATCTGGAAATCTTTAACGTGTACCGAGATCGCACAGTACACGGGCATCTAGCATTTTGCCTCCATCGAAATTCGACCGCCACGGCCGGGATCGAACCCGCGACCTTCGGGTCAGCTGCCGCGCACCGTAACCGCTACACCACCGCCGCGGACGCAAGTGAAAGCGAGGAAGCTGAAGTCAAAACACCCCTAGAAGACGCTCAACTACCTTCCACTCGTCCACGTGGTTTTGGACCACGTGGATTACGCAAAAACCGGGATAAATGCTTTCTATAATAAATCTGCTGGGAGAACCAGGCCTCTCATCATTCCCGGTGACTTCAACGTTGATTTATCATGACCCAACAACGCCTGGTCTTTATACTGCGTGAAAGACGGCTTGGATGTGGACAGGGCATCAAAAGACCTAGCTGCCACATCCAGGGCAGCAGACATCATAGATCATTTCATCGTAAGAGGCATCCAGGATTTCCACCAGCTGTACCATACCTCGCACTTCACTGCACTTAGACCCATTGGATCCGATTAACAAGTCCGGTCCAGCTGCTGGGGCTCACTGATCACGGTGATAATGACCTTGTTCAAGAACTGACAAGAACCCCTTTCGCACATGCACACGAGTTCGCGAAACGTGCGCGCGTTCTCCGTCATAACGGACATGTATGAGACTATAAGCATAACCACTGTAACAACTGCGAGTGTGACTGTAACGTACGTGCAGTGCGCCTGCGCGCGCCACTCGACTGTGTATATATCTAGTGAAGCTTTCCTGAATTAAGCTTAGTTGCGAGTAACGCCTGTCCTCTGCATCAATGTTCCTTCTTTGTCTTGTTCGGATTCGCGCTATCCAGTATTGAAGAATATAAGCGCTACATATCAGCTTACCGCGTCTGGTGTTGGTAACGCCCACGTGGCTGTTGGCATCGTTACACAACTCTCTGTAAACAACTGGTTATAAAATACACATGCGACTCTTCAACATACGAGTGTGCGTATGCATGCCACTTCCACATTTCTCTATCGTCATTCCGTAACGTTTCGCTCAATGTGAAAAATAACCACAGTCACCATCCCGCGCGTGCTTCGCATAACATCGATTCCCACGGTACGTGGGATCTGACGAATTTTTTTTAGATCGACTGGTTTAAGCGACCGCTTGTAGGCATTCAATGCGTTGTGGAATAGCGCAAGAAACACACAGGGACAAAGGCAAGAGAGACGACACAGGCGCTACCTGTGTCGTCTCTCTTGCCCATTGAAAATGTGATTGGCGCTCATAATCTTCATAAAGAAGCTAAATGCCCGAATATTAGGCACGGGGTAGGGAGAAATCGCATAATAGTGTTTGTCATCTGAGGGTCTTCCACATGACCAAAGTTAAGCACACAAGCGTTTTTGTTCCTTTAACCATCATCAGAAGTTTGTCCCCACGGCGGGTATCGAACCTCGCTAAGGTTGAAGACTTGGGCGTGATGGTATAGTATCTGTATAGCATAACTGGTATAGCGTAGCAGGGGTTGGATAGAGCAACAACTCGACGGGACACAAAGGAAATGTTCACACGGAACAAAACGCTGAGGTCTCTGTTGTGTGTGAATCTTTCTTATGTGTCACTTCGAGTTGTTGCGCTATCCAAATATAGGTGTATGGGTTGAACCCTTGACTTCGATCTCAGCAGTGCAACGCCTATACTGCCTATTGCCACCTTATGGCGGCGTGGCGACGCCAGCCACCGAGGCAAGATGGAATGGGGAATGTAGCGTGTAATGAATCGGAGCAATGTGAAGGTACAAAAAAAAGGAACACAGATGCGGCAAAGTGTCCGTGCTCCGCATGATTGGGCCCTTTAGCCAGCCCTCTGTAATTGGAGCGCAGAGGCAGTCAGCCGAATGTGCGCCGTCGAGAGTGCGCGCTTTGCATTTTATACGTGTGCGTGCCCGCTCTTGCTGCGGAGACCCGCCGACGATTGCGGCTCTGCTATTCTTCTCTGCTGCAGGCAATTTATATTTCACCCTTCTTGAGCCTCAGAGAAACCTCCTGCTGTACATCCTGTTGCACTGCCTGCTTGGTTTGTCTCTGTGTATGCGTGCTTGGCTTAGGATCCTTCGGAAAAGACCGATCGTGTTGTTTCTAAAAAAAGCAAAAAAATGCAGAGACACAGAGAGAGAGAGATGGCCAGCTTATTTGGCGATGGAGATAGCAGCTTGTTTCATCTCTGCTTTAGCCGTGTTCATCAGCTCGCGAGCTTTTACTTGCGGCCAGAGCATACGATGCGCGGAGCAATGTTACCGATTTGGACTTTATACCGAACATGACGGCAACGGTGAAAACCTGTCTACAATGTCGTTATATTTTTATCGCAACAAAAAATATATAAAAACCGTGGAGCGGGCTCGCCTTTTTTTCTGGAGAGCTGCATCGTTCTCGCTGTAAAGAGTTTGGTCCGTTGGAATAATGAAATAATCCGGTGTTTTTAAATGCGAAGCATTTCTTAGCGAACCTCAGGCACTTTGGCCGTTTCTATCTATCTATCTATCTATCTATCTATCTATCTATCTATCTATCTATCTATCTATCTATCTATCTATCTATCTATCTATCTATCTATCTATCTATCTATCTATCTATCTATCTATCTATCTATCTATCTATCTATCTATCTATCTATCTATCTATCTATCTATCTATCTATCTATCTATCTATCTATCTATCTATCTATCTATCTATCTATCTATCTATCTATCTATCTATCTATCTATCTATCTATCTATCTATCTATCTATCTATCTATCTATCTAGCCGCCTACGTCTGGGCGCTCTCCTGGTCGTCTCCATAACTTGTAACATACCAAAATCGGCATAGCCGGGGATCAGTGTATGACGAACACGATTTACTGGTCATGACATGAATAACGCAAAATACCTGTAGCGTACGTCATGAAACCCTTTCTCTCAGTCACGTGTGCCACTGGTTATACAGAATCTCAACAAACACAGTAACCACGAAGACACACACATTGACACGCAAGGAAAGCGATAACAATAATGATCGCTTGGGTTTATGTTCCAAAACTACGATAAGATTATGAGAGACGCCGTAGCGAAGGGCTCCGGAAATCTTGACCATCTGGAAATCTTTAACGTGTACTGAGGTCGCACAGTACACGGGCATCTAGCATTTTGCCTCCATCGGAATTCGACCGCCACGGCCGCGATCGAACCCGCGACCTTCGGGTCAGCTGCCGCGCACCGTAACCGCTACAACACCGCCGCGGACGCAAGTGAAAGCGAGGAAGCTGAAGACAAAACACCTCTGGAAGACGCTCAACTACCATCCACTCGTCCATGTGGTTGTGGACCACGTGGATTACGCAAAAACCGGGATAAATGCTTTCTATAATAAATCTGCCGGGAGAACCAGGCCTCTCATCATTACCGGTGACTTCAACGTTGATTTATCATGACCCAACAACGCCTGGTCTTTATACTGCGTGAAAGACGGCTTGGATGTGGACAGGGCATCAAAAGACCTAGCTGCCACATCCAGGGCAGCAGACATCATATATCATTTCATCGTAAGAGGCATCCAGGATTTCCACCAGCTGTACCATACCTCGCACTTCACTGTACTTATACCCATTGGATCCGATTAACAAGTCCGGTCCAGCTGCTGGGGCTCACTGATCACGGTGATAATGACCTTGTTCAAGAACTGACAAGAACCCCTTTCGCACATGCACACGGGTTCGCGAAACGTGCGTGCGTTCTCCGTCATAACGGACATGTATAAGACTATAAGCATAACCACTGTAACAACTGCGAGTGTGACTGTAACGTACGTGCAGTGCGCCTGCGCGCGCCACTCGACTGTGTATATATCTAGCGAAGCTTTCCTGAATTAAGCTTAGTTGCGAGTAACGCCTGTCCTGTGCATCAGTGTTTCTTCTTTGTCTTGTTCGGGTTCGCGCTATCCAGTATTGAAGAATATAAGCGCTACATATCAGCTTACCGCGTCTGGTGTTGGTAACGCCCATGTGGCTGTTGGCACGTTACGCAACTGTATGTAAACAACTGGTTATAAAATACACATGCGACTCTTCAACATATCAGTGTGCGTATGCATGCCACTTCCACATTTCTCTAGCATCATTCCCTAACGTTTCACTCAATGTGAAAAATAACCACAGTCACCATCCCGCGCATGCTTCGCATAACATCGATTCCCACGGTACGTGAGATCTGACGAATTTTTTTTCATTGGTTTCGTTCTCGCCTTCACTGCCCTTTGTACAGGAGATATCTCCTTGCCACATATTTGTTCGTAAAGAACGCGTACAATGTCAGCACTAAGCGTTAATTAAGCCTATCAGGATTTTGCGCTTGTCGGATACACTCTGTTATCACCACTTCAGCAGTCGGGAACGCCCAAAAGGGAGCGAAATCTGTTGATCGCGCACGATAGTCAGGAAGAACGGGTGGGCGTCTGAATGGCAAAGGCACACGAGGAAGAACGGGTGGGCGTCTGAACGGCAAAGCAGGGTCGAAGACAATTCACAACTGATATTTCTCGTATATGGACCAATCGGGAGTATGTGTCCTAATTATGTCAGGTGAGTCACCGTTCTGGCGTCACGAACTGCGCCAAAAGGACAAGAAACGCCAAGAGAGAATAACGCGCTCGATTTTGTATTTTAAGAGGCTGGCTGTATCGGGGCCCTTTAAAAACACAGGCCGTGCAAACACGGACGCAAGAGAGTAGTGAAGACACCACAAACGCCGTTAACAATAAAAACATCGTCAAACATCGTCAAGCAAAACAGAGTCAAGGTTTTTTCTTTGTGTGTCTGTGCTTTTCTTGACAAATTTTGTTATCAGAGCCACCAGCCTTTGCCGCCTGCCCTGTCAACATTCAGTTAATCTGTCGATTAACTGAATGTTAACTGCCACCAAATAAACAAAACGCCAACTTAAACCTGTATAATGTAATGTTCTTGCGGCAGTGCAGGACAGGGCAGCGGAAGCGCTATATATTATGTAGTCGAGGTTTTACGTCCCTTAATGACGACATGATAATTAGAGACGCCGTAGTGAGGGGTTCTGGAAAATTACGACCACCTTGCGCACCTAAACTAAGCACACTGGCCTTTTTACCAACTAGCCCAGTCTCAAACTTTGCTTTATAGCATTTTGACTGCATGGAAAGTGCGGCCACCGCGGCCGGGTTTGATCCCGCGAGCTTCGCGTCAGCAGTCGAGCGCCATAACCAGGGCCCGTATTCTCAAACGATCGCAAAAGGCGATAGTATCGCGTTTCGTGACGTAGAATTTGATGCGTTCAATAAGTAAAAAAAAAAAAACTTGCCTGTGACGACATTGTTGCAACTGGCCGTTGGTAGTACGAATGTCTCACAACACAGGAGTGAGCGCACCGTACGAGCGCAGAGCAACCCGAGTGCGGCGTTTTCGAGCGTGTGCTGCTGCTTCTACGCAGTGGCCAGGCTTGGCCGGCTTGGCTGTAGCTACATGAAGTATAAGACTTGTTGAAAGTGCTTTCAACGTTTTTTTTGTTCGATTATTTAATGCACAGTGTAATATTTAAAGAATGCAACTTTGCGTGAAACGTATTTTCGTTGAGAGTGTAACACGGCGTACTCGGAGAGTCCAGCTGTAGCGTGCCGCCGCAACGACATCGTCTCAAGATCTCAACACGTTGCTGGCTCGCGATAAGCCACGCGAGCAACGCACGGTTCATGTTCCTGGGACGTTCAAACCATGAAAAAACACGCGCTGGCAAAGAACGAGTGATGATAACACCCCAAGGTAATGCTCGATGAAAGCTTCAGCGTAAAAAATGCTGCGTATATCCCCGAGGATTGAATACTAGAAGCTAGCGCCTACGTCACTAAAATGCTAGACTTCACCACGAACCGACGGTTAACGGTGCCTTCGTTTATTGCAAATATGTCGAGAGCACCGTCGAGCACCATTACGCAAAACTGACGTCAGCGGAATTACCAGATGGCGCCTTAACTTTTCCGGTTTGCTCAATAGCCAATCAGCGCGCACCAAGGCGATACTTTTGCGATTGCCGCCTTTTGAGAATACGGGCCCAGTAGGCACCGCGGCGGGTAAAGAGGTAGATAAAGAGCAGTGTTGTCGGTAACGCGTTACAACTAAGGGCGTTACCGGTAACGCATTACTTTTTTCAGTGACTTAGTAACGTACTCGTTACTATTTCGGAACTGTAACGGGTAACGTACTTTCGTTAACATCTTTCGGTAACGTGAGGTGTCACGTTACTCGTTACTTTGAATTCCATTTATCCTCGCAGTCTTACACAAATTTCAATCGTCTTGTAGGAGTACCTTTCTGAGACCTCGCTCAGACGTTATTTTTTCGCTGCGGCAGTCTGCTGTCGGCCCGCCAAGCGTTGACAAAGCGACCCCGCACGTGGTCCTTTATTGTGCCGGCGAAATTTCAATGGGGAGCAAATTGCCGAAGTTTATTAAATGAATAGTTTCGGCTACCTTGCTATCGAAGTTGAAGTTCCTCGCAACCGTCAAAAGGGAGCTGTCGAGACCTGCTCGGCTTGTGGACACCAAGACTCGGTGTGAGCTCCAGCTCAAAGGAGGATGACTTCTTCGGAAATGCCTTCGGAACGTAATTGGCAACTGAAGATGAGCGACTGTCTCGCTACCTTTGATGCCGCATGGCATCGCCATGAGCGGGCTCAAGGAAAACTTTCCGCGTGTTTACAAGCTGTATTCACTGTTTACCAGTGAATACAGGAGTACCACATAGTGCGTCCGTCGAGTTCCTATTTAGCGTAGGTGCCCACGTATTCGCTATAAGCGAGTCAGGCTGTCCGATTAAATATTTGAAACAAAGCTGTTGCTTATATTCAGCGGTTCGTAGTTACATTAGCAAACTGTCCCTGCAATACTCTAGCACTCTTTATAAACTTTGTGTTCAAAATTAGTTTTGCGTCTTGCTATTTGCAACTGCGCCTACGTTCTCGTTACTGAACTCCTGAGCAAGCGAGGCTGACCTTCAACACGTTCACATACGCCGTCATAAAATTCGCGGCAATTATACAGGTCAAATTGAAAAAAAAAACTTTTTTATGTGCGCAAATAATTTTCCCCAGAGTTATGCCATTTAAGCATTCCTTTATTGCTGCCAAAATTTCCGCATTTATTTTCGTATAAAAGCATGCCATAATTACTGCAAGTTTCTTCAGTGATGTTTTCATTGCGGAGACCGATAATGATGAAATCGGTCACTTTGTATTTAATGACCCATTCCGAAAAATAGCTTCCCCATGTGCCGCATAGTAAGCCATCACATGTAACTATACAGGCAACTTTAGGCGACTATGGTACTGCGAAGATACGGCAGATTTGTGCAAATTGTTCTCGTTTAATCAGCATTTCGGTTAAATTTTTTGTTTGGGCGACAACTTTAATGTGACATATAAATATGAGTTTTATAAAGTTGCTATAGTAGGTTCTTGAGGCTAGGACGCACTGATTAAGATTTATGAATATGGGGTAACTGTAGAAGTAACGTCCGTTCCTTTTTTTCGGTAACGGTAACGCGTTAACTTTTTTATGGGTAACGCAGTGCGGTAACGCGTTCCTTTTTCTTTAGCGTAACGAGTAACGTATTTAGTTACTTTTTTTCGGTAACACTGATAAAGAGTAAAACACTCTCCGGCAAACTTGATTGAGGCAACGCAGACGTCACCACGGTGTAAGAATATTCAGGTGTTGACACTGCGCGCGCCTAAGCGGCCAGAAAATGTTCGGTCGTCGGTCCGTTGAGCGGTGCGCCATCTAATGGCTTGAGGCGGAGAGCGCCCGCGAGTAGCCGAATCACGGTGGTGCTGCATTCGTTCGGAGACCAATGGTGCTAGTAGCCCGCTTTTCCGCCCGCTTAGGCGACGACGCGTGAATATTTCTGGTCAACGTTGCCGCTTTCGGCCCCTTCAAGGCCAAATGTGAATGCGACTTTAGAGATTTGTTTCCGCTCGACCACAATCGTATCAGGAGCGTTGATCATGACGGCACCACTTTTAACCCAAACAAAGACAAGTCGCAAATATTGTGTAGCCCAAATATAGCCACGTAACCAACACGCCGAAGGGCGCTATTCTGGGCATTGTCAAATTTCGCCATGTTGTTAAATTCCGCCATTAGTCAATTCTGATTGGCCCAGAGGGCTGCTACGGCCTCTCCGATTTACTTCAAATTCCGCCGTTACTAAATTTTGCAATATGGCGGAGTTTGACAGTGTACAGAATAGCACCAGAAATCGACGCCAGACATTTCTTTCTGTAGCCCGATTCGACTATATATGTAGCCAAACATGGCAACACTGTGTCCGTTTGTACACAGCTTATTCAGTTACTCGAAAAAGCGGTGAGCCGTGATGTCACCTCTCTCTTGATCACGTCAACACACCGAAACCGCCAGCACATTCTCGGTGTAAGAAGAAAGTGGACGAAATGTACTGAAACAGGCACTTGTAAAGTCTGAACTTGCATATGAATATGTCCCATATGTCTGAGAACCCTGCAGGGAATGCGTACCGACCTTCATGCGTTAGACGGGCGGCCGCATTAAACCTAATTCAATGGCTAACGCGATCAGAGTTCATGCACCGCCTCCGAGATGTGTGCCCAAATCCGGATCTCTGACGGCTGCGTTCGATGCCTTGAAGCATATTCCGTCCCTCTCATTTGTGTCAAGAGTTCTGAAAGCTTCGTGTCGTCAAAATGGCATTGTAGAGGAAGAACCGGAAACAGAGGGCGCACTGCTCGCCAAGCTCCCGGTCGCTGAAATGGACAGCTCATTACATGCATGCAGTTTCTCTTTTTCCTCCATGACTACATGGACACTTTGAGAAGAGCTCCCCAGGTGAAGAAACGTATTTTACATTCAGATTCGCCGTTCATGTTAAAATAAAATACAATAGTGGTGCGCTGCTATTATTGCGCGGTGGCGGTGGTGGCGGGATCAGTCTCGGCACTTCGGGGGCGGCGCGAGCGGCGTGAGCAAAAACAGGCGGCAGAAGTGGCGCGGTGCGGCGGCGCACAGGTCTAGTCAAGCGTTGCCATTGCCAAACGCACGTCGATGGAAGCATGTATTTTTTGCACCTGTTACTATCTGCCAGTTTATCAAAACAGCGATATGTCATTGCGAAGTTGGTGCTAGTTTAAATCATTGTGACGTAAGCAGTTGCAATGTTTACGAAAAGTTTGTTTTGACACTCATTCTTCAAGCGCATTGACGCGATGTCTCAGTGAGAGATAGAGAGCAAGAAAGAAGAAATATTATGTACAAGGCAAGAACCAGCAAACTTTTCATTCATTGTGTTGGTAGCAGAAAATAATGCACACAGGTATTATAAAGTACTGTTAATAAGAATTACTTTTTTGAAAAATCCGCCGGGGCCTACGGATTTCAAAAAATCATTGCGAATTATGCCATTAGAATTTCGGCTAGCTCCACAGCACTAAGATCACCAATTCGGTTTAACGTCATTAAGTGTGCCATCGTTTCGACTGTGTTTACACGACACATTTCCGGTTGATCTAATTAAATCTAGCATTGCTTTTGCAAAGGCGCGTACTTCATTTCGTCAGTTACACCTTTGACTTGTGTTGCAGCACCGCGCACTTTAGAGAATTTAGTGCCTCTTTTTTTCTCTTCTCTTCCCTCCTCTCTCTCTCTCTTTATCATCTCTCTATTCACCTTCCCTAATCTCCCAGTATAGGGCAGCTAACGAGAAGCTTTTCTGGTAAACAACCCTGCCTTTTCTGTTTGCTTCCTTCCTACGTTTTTTTGTAAGAAAAATGCTTTTGATTAAAGCTCTTTCGGTACTGCAGTAAATACAAAAAATAAGTGGCAGATCTGGTTCTCGTGACTGCTACTGCGTAAAGAAACAAAAATTCGATGCTTTTGGTGCGAGAATGAACGTTACGCATGTTAGAAAAATGCGAATAACCTAAGCTTGCTTAGGAAACATAACAAAGGGAGAAGACTCCCACTCTCCATTATTCAAACAAGATCATCTCTTCGCAAACGCTGCTTCACATCAGTGTTCTTTTCTTCGAAAGATAACGAGAAATTACGCTGTGAGGGCGAACCTGCAAGCTATATATTTTGTTGGAATCACCACAAGAAATGACAGTCACTTCTTCCATTTTCATATAACTGGTAGAAAGTTGTTTTTTTTATTTTGTTCGATGTCACCGTGAAGTGAGAGTTAAATTGCTTGCCTCCTTAGTGAAAGCCACGGTAGTCTGCTCATGATACCCGATATCCTGAATATGCAAATTGCACTCCTCTTTTGCTCAAAAACCTATGGTAAACTGAAATTCGCTTTTTTGTTCTAGAATCTTTTTCTTGCCCGAAGCTTTATTCCACTCAATATATTTCGTTTAGTTTGTGGTCTGAGCATAACAATTCTGAGTTATCCCAATGCGATCACCTTGCCGCCCCGACAACAGTATTCCTAGGTAGCCTATGCTAAGACACGGCAAGTAAATACGAAGCTGCGACTCAGCCTTATCAGCAAATTGTTTAGGATGAATTTTATTTAGCTTTACCTTAAGAGAGGGTTCGAAGGAGTTAGCACAAAATAAGCTGGGGTTAGGATAATCTGTTTTTAATAAATAACGTGGACTGCATTGAAATATTCTATTTGGCCTTTTTTTTAATTCCTGGGATTTGAGAACAAGTACATATTTTTCCTTTTCAATATTCACGCAGATTTTAATATTGTGGCTGCACGTTTTTATAAAATAAGAGAAGCGCGGGGTTCAGACCAATATGCCGATTTCGTAAGGCGGTTGTTTACTCGAACGTTTTTTATGAAGGCAAGGTTTCTCAGTTTTTGTTGGCTGCTGTTATAGTTGAACAGAATTAAAACTAATCTAGTTATGACTGGGGAGAGGGGAATAGAGAGAGTGTCGGAGGAAAGAAAGAATGATGAGAGATTTGAGCGAATGATCAGATGAAAATTTTTTGCATGAGTGATCATACACTCATGTAAAATGCAAATTAAAGAAACGGCTACGGTGTATCTGTCGATAACTGTAATGCATGTCATGTCTGGTGTTATTTCATATGTACTCATTTGTAAGCATGCTGCTGAACAGTCGTCTATTGCATTCGCTGTATTTCTGTTTTTTGTTCACTTTCAATTTCTGTAATTGTTATATATTGCTAATAACTATCGCTTGTATGCCCTATTGCTTCTAATCTAATGTGAACGTTTTTTGTCCTATCATCGCTCTTATACCATATACTACAACATCGTAACGCGTTCGGTTTGTTTTGCTGTCTGCCAGGGTCTGCCACTCTTCATTATGAGGACAGAGACCACAACTTTTTGAAGCACGTGTTTGAAGCGTCACAGTTAGGCTGACAAACACTACTCCTTCTTTCACGGGCTCTGTCAAATACTCAAGTTCAATCTAAAAATACAGGGCGTGCAAGCACGGACACAAGAAAGAAGTCAGGACACCACAATCGCCGACTAACAACTGAAGAGACGCACAACGGCTGAAAAGAAAGAAGGCACGAAAACTTATCTGCGCATGCCCATGCAACAGGCGAACCTATCAATGCGGCACGCGTGGCGGTCTACGTGGAAGATAACTGTTAAGGCATTTGATTTTATCTTTATGTAAGTTAATCGACGGTTGGCTCACGTATGCGCTACCACTATTCACGATATGCCATGCTTCAATCATCAGGCGCGTTTCTTCATTTCTATGACGGTACAACACTGCGCATTCATCGAATTTTGGCGTGCACTTACAATCTCGACAATGTAAAGATATTTTAGAAGGTGAGCCTCCTGTTAGCGATCTCTTATGTTCCAACGATCTCTGGTTAATGCATCCGCCCGTTTGTCCTACGTAGAAGCGGCCGCAGCTGAAAGGGACCTTATAAACCACACTCGTACGGCAATCAGTGAATTTGTTGGTGTGTTTTACGAAACAAATATCGGTCCGCTTCTTGTCTCTTACTCGATCATTCTTCCTCTGCACAGCGGCACAAATCTTACCTAGCTTATTGGCAGCCGTGAAAACAACATTAACGCCGTATCTACTTCCTACTTTCTTTAGCCTGTGAGATACGCAATGAATGTACGGTATACCTACGACACGCTATACCTACGGCATGCGCAGATAATTTTTCGTGCCTTCTTTCTTTTCAGCCGTTGTGCGTCTCTTCAGTTGTTAGTCGGCGATTGTGGTGTCCTGACTTCTTTCTTGTGTCCGTGCTTGCACGCCCTGTCTTTTAGGGGCGAAGCTCCTTAAGGCGGCACCCGTTCGTCCCTCGTAGCAGTGCGTAACCAGTCGTAACGCTCGTACCAGATCTTGACCTCCAAGGTGGTGCCGGTGGGAGATTTTTCCTGTGCGTTGTTGAACAATAAAAAATTCGCAGCATGCGCGTTAACTAAAAGCCGAATTCTTCTGTCTCTCATTCCCCATTAGCAGCCATTGGCATGTTCCAGTAGGAAACGTTAGTAGAAGTAGAAGTGTAAGTGTTAGCTAAAAGCCGACTTCTTCTGTGTCTCATTCCCATTAGCAGCCATTGTTTACCTCCAAGGTAGTGCCTGGTGAGATTTCTCCTGTGCGTGATTAAACAATAAAAATATTGTTCAAAACGCCGTTGATTGATGAAATAAACCAACGAAAGACGCCAGATGTTTTCTAAAAGCAAAACGAAAGAACGCCAGACGTTTCTAAAGCGAAACGAAAAGACGCCAGCTGCTTAACGAAAGACGCCAGATGTTTTCTAAAGCAATGGTTTCTAAACAATGAAAATTCACAGCGTACATGTAAAATTAAAGTGAGCTGCAAGTCGTCATAACTCATCAAACCTTTCGTATAAACGCGCCCGATCTCACGTCGGTGATGATGTACTGGGCAGAATTCACGGAAGATTCACGGTTTACCGATGAACCTCCGCAGCTTCGCCCACTCATCATCATTCACTCCGTGGATATGCTGTGATTTTTTTAGAATGAATACTTACCAACTAGCTCAGCTCTCTGTTATTCTAAACTCAAGTTCAAGTTTTGAGAATCTACCGTTCGCGAATAATAGTATGATTCAGACCGCTAGGAAACCTGTGAATCTTACAGCACTAAGCGTCTTAACAGTCATAGTTCAAAGAAGCGCGATAAGGTTTTTTTATTGTCAGGTAAGCTTAAAGTCGACGGTATACGGCTGAATATTGTTTTCATGTTAACACTTTCAGCACACTCAGGAAAACAAATGCGACGCCCTGAAGAGGGTGCCTAGCAATGAATTTGTACATTTTACGTTTCTTTTTCTACCCGGCGAACAACAATATTTTGCCACCACTTCGAACTATTGCTGCAAATGTTTTCGAGGTAAATATTTCTCTTAAGCATTCCGAACTTGACTTTTTCTCGGCTTTTGAGGGCGCTGCTCGGATGCCCGTGTGAAAGTGAAGTTGTGCGCTTGCTCTGTTCCCAGCACGCGATTTTCGCCCGACTCAGTTTGGGCGCAGTCCGGCTGTGGCCACAGCTCGGGTCCTCGATGCCTGGCCGAGTTCCAAGAAATATGGATCGAGTCAATTCAACATTTCTCCATTACAGAACTTTCTCGAAAAAGACCAATTTCAAGGATTGTCCGAGGACGCTGCTGATTTAATTTCGTGACCGGCGCGGCGCACCCATTTCTTGCAGCTGTCGTCTTGGTTCAGCCTTTGATTTGATCCAGTCTATGGCGACGACCGTATAATTGAGCCAGGAGCCTTGCGATATATATTTTCCCGGTAGAGCTCTTGTTTCTGCACACACAGAGTTGTCCAGAGATTAGAAACGATTTTAAGAGCAGCAGCTACCTTTGCTTCTTGTTTCTTTATTTTTATAGATATGGCGAATGAAAAAAAAAAGCGGTAATAACTAACAACGCCATTGTCTGTTCAGGATGTTCAATGCTTACTGCGGTCTGAGCGCACTTCTGGAAGGCCCTTGTTAGCGGCAAGCCCAATAATTTGTTTTCACCTAGTGGTAGGCGGTGTAATGTTATTACAGTCGATACATTTCGTCATCTTGGCGTGTCAAAGGCTTTCACGCACTAAACAGGAGAATTTAAAAGAAGCAGTACACGAAAGCAAGGACAGATATGTAAGTATAGAGAAGAAAACCATCATAATATGAGCTGTAAAAGTATTCCAATGCCTAGCGCCAAAACTGCAGTATTGATTTGTTAAAGGCCAACTCCGGCGATTTTTCGAGGTCTATGGATCTCAATAAAATTCGCTGTGTACGTTCCTTTTCACGTTCCCGTTATATATGCCAAATTACAAGCTGGAGACATACGCAGATTCATTGCAAATGAATTTTATTGATTGCCCCGACTCTCCCCACCTCGCTTCCCAAGATTATTGGCAACATTGGGTGCGTGACGTCTTTTTTGTTAAGCGGAAGTGACGGAACCGAGGGGCCCCTAGAGCGTCTGCTATCCGCAAGGCAACAATCGCGAGTGTTTGGCGAGCGCTTCGTTGGCTGGGCGTGTGAATTTCAGTTCCTTGTGGTAATGCGTGCGATGGGTGGCAAGTGGTGTCGCGTTGTGGGCTGCACACAATTCCCCGTTGGCAGTCACGAAACACTCGCACCTAACGATTACCCTGCGTCTCTATATTAGAGTGTTTTAGCTAGCAATGCCGGTTTACCGCACGGAAAGTACGGTAATACCGTACCGGCTAAAGAATGCACATGCGTGAACACCACGGAAACACTTCCCGTAGCATATACAGGGTGCACCGTGACTGGGCCTATATCGGTATACGGTGAGCTTCGCATCGTGCGAAACAACGTAACCTAATGGTGCGAAAGGGGGCTCATACTTGGCTTATGTTAAGTTCCTTCGGCCGTACCAACGCGACGTTGAACGCCACTATTGTCAAACTTATGCAGTCTTCCCATAGCAATATTAAGAAGCTCTAGTTAGTTCGCGAACTTCTCAGCGATAGCATTTTACTAGGGGTGTGCGAATATTCGAAAGTTTCGAATATTCGTCGAATATTACATTCGAAATATTCGTATTCGATTCGAAAATCGTGTATTCGAAAAGTTTCGAATATTCGATAACTTCAAATATTCGAAAAATTCGAATATGCGATTCGATTATCATGCATAAAATAACTCGTCTTCCACATTTCTGCTGCGTTCGTATAGCTAAAAACGTTGCCGAGAGGAGCGATACACATCGTAAGTACACGGAGGCACGATATCTGCCTGCGACGAGCGCCCCAATACGTATGATTTATTGCTGGTGCATCTCCGACGTGCAGCGCTGTTGGCGATCATGTAACCGTACATTTTCAATATTATGCGGCCGTAACGTGCCGCACTACGACTTGTTCACTATGCGGGACCACTTCTGAAGAAAGACAGTGACCCATGTGACTGGTGGCGGACTGTAGGCACCTTCAGATACCCCAGTCTGGCAAAGCTTTGCCCCATGTACCTCCCTATACCAGCCACTTCTGTTCCAAGCAAGCGTGCCTTTTCAGTGGCAGAGGGGGGGAGGGGTGCCTCTGTTACAAGGCAGCGCCTGCTGCCTGATCATGTGGAGCAACTCATATTTCTTCATGACAACATGTAGTCATTACTTTCATTGTGCCGTGATGTTTGCTTGTGTTGTGATGTGCATTGTGCTAGCCTGGACATTGTGTTCTGGAGATAGCAGTGTATGTTGTGCTGCCAGTCAGGCTGTTAATGTCTTTTTTTTCTCAAATAGCTACATGTTAAATAAAACATTGTTACTGTGGAGGCATTTTTCCTTCGATATTCGATATTCGATTCGATATTCGAAGGTGGATATTCGTATTCGATTCGTATTCGAAAAATTTGATATTCGCACACCCCTACATTTTACCCGATCACGGCCCCACAAACTTGAGCTCCCTGGACAGGTGGTGCCATCTGGCGGTGGAATGTGCAACCAGGCAAGCAAAGAGCTAAACAGGTGTGTTCCACTTCATCAAAGAGGAATGGCCATTACAGTTGGCCTCCAAATGCGTCGGAATCGCAGCTGTCATCTTCCGACAGCTCAGCTTGTGCACGTGACACGGTCAGTCACACACAAGATTTCCGACGGAGTCACCTTTCAAATGAGCGTCTGCTCTTCGCCGCTTTCGCAGCTTTCATACTACGCGCTGGCGGGACCGGCATGCCTTGCATGATTTCCGGTTTTGTAACCACTTATACGTCACGCGAAGACAGTATGCTCGGTTGTGTTTCGGTTTCGGTGTTGCGCTTTGTTGCTTATTTAAAATTATTCTCCAATTTGCCGAGTGTTTCTGCTATCGGACCCGTGACAGGAGCGTCTCAGGAATATAAAAGCACCATTACTTTGACATGGCCAAAAAATCGCCGGAGTTGGCCTTTTAAGCGACAGCTGTGATCGCGCCAATTGTTGGAACGCCCCAGGCGGAACCCTTTAGAAAATAACCTGAACATGAAAATAATAAAGGCAGCTCCGTGATAAAGTTCTGGGTGCCAAGGACAAAAACTCAAAAATAAAAAAGAAAGGCTTTAACATTCGGTTCTCGATGCAAGCAAAGTAAAAAGGGACGTAGAAACACCGTATCATGAGAACAGAAAGATACAAATGGGAAAGGCAATTTTCTTAGCCAAATGTAAAGTAATGAAGTAACGTGAATGAATGAAATGAATGAATGAATGAATGAATGAATGAATGAATGAATGAATGAATGAATATTAGTGCACCTTGCACTAAGTCGCGGAAGGCTGGGTCAGCAGATCTGGTGGGTACGTTTCAGCTTCTCTTGTTAACCGTCTGTACAGAACGCCTGGCGATCATTGAGTGCATGCCGGTTCACAATGATGACAATTTTCTATCTGCGACACACGGCAAACCTCGACCATAACAGCTCTGCTGTAATAAGTAATTAAATAAATGGCCTCGCGTATAACTCTAGCGACGCCTCGAGACCTTGAACCCCAAACTTCATATGATGCCTCCTATGAAACAACATGTCTCATCCTGGCGAAATAACGTTACGTGCGCGACCAATTCAGTTCCAGCAGTTAAGTGGAACGTAATATCCGAAGTATTCCACTTATTGGCAGATTTACAACCAACGCTGCATTCCGTCGTCTCTAAACCTCTTTTCCGCTTTGTACTTCAATTCCAGCAAGCTGATGACGATGTGACGAACTCGTGTATGCAGTTTAAGTCAGGTGTCGATATTGGAGAAGGTTTTTAGGGGCGAAGCTCCTTAAGGCGGCACCCGTTCGTCCCTCGAAGTCGTAGTCGTAGTGCGTAACCAGTCTTACGCTTTGACCTCCAAGGTGGTGCCGGTGGGAGATTTTTCCTGTGCGTTGTTGAACAATAAAAAATTCGCAGCGTGCGCGTTAACTAAAAGCCGAATTCTTCTGTCTCTCATTCCCCATTAGCAGCCATTGGCATGTTCCAGTAGGAAACGTTAGTAGAAGTAGAAGTGTAAGTGTTAGCTAAAAGCCGAATTCTTCTGTCTCTCATTCCCATTAGCAGCCATTGTTTACCTCCAAGGTAGTGCCTGGTGAGATTTCTCCTGTGCGTGATTAAACAATAAAAATTTTGTTTAAAACGCCGCTGATTGATGAAATAAACCAACGAAAGACGCCAGATGTTTTGTAAAAGCAAAACGAAAGAACGCCAGATGTTTCTAAAGCAAAACGAAAAGACGCCAGCTGCTTAACGAAAGACGCCAGATGTTTTCTAAAGCAATGGTTTTCTAAACAATTAAAATTCACAGCGTACATGTAAAATTAAAGTGAGCTGCAAGTCGTCATAACTCATCGAACCTTTAGTATAAACGCGCCCGATCTCACGTCGGTGATGATGTACTGGGCAGAATTCACGGAAGATTCACGGTTTACCGATGAACCTCCGCAGCTTCGCCCACTCATCATTATTCACTCCGTGGATATGCTGTGATTTTTTCAGCAATATAGCAGCTTTAGTGTATTTGTGTTAGACGAGGGAATTCGGCTCTTATTGTAGCAATACTGAAGAGAAATAGCTGACATCTGTGGGTGAAGAAAAAAAAGAAAGAACCTTCAACGAAAGCTGCCGGAACGGTGCCACTATGGCCTCAGTTTTACTGGTAATAGTGTTTTTTTTTAATCTAGTGTTAGGATAGAACGAACATAAAATTGTTGTTGCTTGGGGTCCGGTGGGCGCCCCACGAATGACCTACACCGCGTAGTTTACGAGGATATGTTTTCTGCGTCATGTATCGTGGCATAGAACCTCGAAATGAGCGAACGCTCAAGATTGAAACGATTTCAAGGCTATTACGTTCCATCCTTTTCTTTTTTCGTTTTCTATTTTGCTAGTGGGATTGCAACTTGAGCTAGTGCTTTTTTTGTTATTGCCAATTGTTAGTGTCACATGGGACTGTTGGAAAGAGTTTCATGACGTGCCCGACAGGCAAGTCGCGTTATTTCATGTACTGACCTCCGAATCGCTCATTTCATCTATCTATCTATCTATCTATCTATCTATCTATCTATCTATCTATCTATCTATCTATCTATCTATCTATCTATCTATCTATCTATCTATCTATCTATCTATCTATCTATCTATCTATCTATCTATCTATCTATCTATCTATCTATCTATCTATCTATCTATCTATCTATCTATCTATCTATCTATCTGTCTGTCTGTCTGTCTGTCTGTCTGTCTGTCTGTCTGTCTGTCTGTCTGTCTGTCTGTCTGTCTGTCTGTCTGTCTGTCTGTCTGAGATAGACATCTCAGCTGGTGTACTTTAATAAGTTTTTCCGGAGGAAAATCATCGTACGTACAATTCCGATGTACATTCTTATTCTCGTGTTCCCATCTCGTAGAACGGAGAACAATGCGTCGCCGAGGAAGGAAATATAGGGTGAGTGCAATTTTCTGATTTAGTGATTTTTTCACGACTATTCCCGCGGACCTCTAGTTGCACGCTCGCAAATTGGAAATCAAGTGCTTTTATCGTAAGTTACGCTTTCCTCCCATATTGCGCGACGGTGGGCCTGTTTTGCCGTTTTTCCGCGCAACGCTGTTATGACTTCAGCGTATTTATCTATTTGTTTATTTGTCTTGCTCTTTGTCAGCTTACATTTTTTTTTTGTTAACTTAAGGCAGCCTTATTTTGCTTGGTGGGCCCCTGTTACAGTTTTGTGCTGGCTGCGGTCAAACTTCTGCAGCCAAAAATAAAAACAGTTGACTGCACTTTACGCTACTGTGCTCAGACCTCCACGCTCAGACCTGTCTCCATAAGCAACGTCTAGAAAAAGAGAAACAGGCACGCTGAAACAGCACGTCTGAAATAGCACGTCCGGAGCAGAGGTTGGTGCAAAACTAGACATGGCTTGAACGTGGCAGGCGTGCTCAGTACAGCGCCTGAACATTTTCCGGCTTTGAGCCTAGCCGCCAGCCTAGAAATAATGGTATGCGGGAATAATGAAAAACCAGTCGCGCGAACTAAAACTCTGACCTCGATGGAAAAACATTGCGCTGCACAGCTGCAGTCAACGCGGGAGTGCTTATAGAAAGGAAATTAAAAAGAGAATAATTGATTTTAGTGCACCGGGTATATAGGCCTACGTGTGGTTAAGGCGGTCTTGTTTTACCTAAAGGCAGGAAGAAGTAAATGCCTGTGAATAATGGTATGTGCAACAGAGGCATTTAATTAGCCGACCACCGAGAAGTTAAAAGCCGCGAATATTGTTTGTCTTTGGTAAAAATAAATTGTTAGCGGATCGTTTCTTCTTTAAATCATCAACATCATCAGCTTCTTTTATGTCGGCTGCAGGGCCAAGGCCTCTCCCAGTAATGATTCCATTTTATGATCGCAAATTTCTTAATTTTGCCGTCACCCCGCCGAATCCGTTTCCGTCCACGGCCGCACTTCTCAGCTCACGGTTTGCATTCTGATGTTCTAACTGACGATCTGTTATCTGTCCTTGTTATGACGTGACATGGCGATGTCCATATTTTTCCCTTTTATAATATGTACTAAATTATAGGCTACCCTTCGCTGCAGCAATACTTCTTTGCAGACTAGTTTGTTCATAATCGTAAACTTGACTTGCTTCGCAACCAGCAGGAAAGAAGGGGGAGACAGGAAAGAGCTCTTTCCTGTCTCCCTCCTTCTTTCCTGCTGGTTGCGCAGCAAGTCGAGTTTACCCTTCGGTGTTCCTTAGGTTCTTATCGAGTTTCTTATCTCGTATCTTTATATATATATATATATATATATATAATATATATATATATATATATATATATATATATATATATATATATATATATATATATATATATATATATGTAATATATATATATAATACATATATATATATATATATATAACACATATATATATATATATATATATATATATATATATATATATATATATATATATATATATATATATATATATATATATGTGTGTGTGTGTGTGTGTGTGTGTGTGTGTGTGTGTGTGTATTGTGTGTGTGCGGATAACAACGATGGCAGGAGAATCCGACAAAGAAGACGCGCGCGTGGAATAGAATAAAAATATGGCTAATCCTCCGTGGTGGGTGAGAGCCAAAAAATCAAGGGTAAAGCAAGCAAGCCAAGCAAGCAAGCAAGCCAAGCAATCCAAGCAAGCTAAGCAAGCCAAGCAAGCCAAGCAAGCAAGGCAAGCAAGCAGGGTAAGCAAGGCAAGCAAGGCAAGCAAAAGCGTGGCCCACCATATGGCTTTGCATCAAGTAGCTCTTCTGCACCTCATAACGCTTGCCGCATGCCTCAAAAGTTCGCTATGGCCATGAAAGACGAGGTTGTGCAGCGGGAGGATACCCGATCGCGCCGCAACCAGTTCGAGGTGTTTTATTTTGTTGTTTTTTTTTGTGACAGGGGTGTGTTTGAATTGTTCCACAAAGATACAAACATTAAGAATAGGAACTTGTTCAAGCCACGTCTGCGTTGATAACGTCGTCTGTTGACCCAACCGACAGTGAAAGCAATACAGAGTCCCCATTCAATACAAGCCTCAGTGATAAAACCGAAAAGGCAGCTATTGCTTCGCTTTACACGGAGCATGCTCACATCCCACCAGTAAACTGCATGCATGCTCATTGAACGGTGGAGACTCTCAGCAATTTCCGCAGCAACATCAGCAACGTCATCAAGCTGTTTAGTGCGCCTAACAAACATGAAAAGATTTGCCCTGCTGTTCATAAGAAACTTCACAAGATCCTTACTTTAAAGAAATTGGACAGTAGCTACGAAACGCCGAAATCAGTTTGTGCCATGTGCTTCCGGTGTTGTTTATCAAATCCCTGTGATTTGTGGCCTTGTATACATTGGGCAGACAGCACGTGGCCTAAACACCCGCCTGAGACAACATAGAAATAATTTGAATGCTAATTAATTATGGTTCGAACGTAGCTGCCCACTGCAAGGACTTTAAGTGCGCGCCTATTTTTCATAAGACGACAATTATGTGTAGGCACAGGGATGACACGGCGCACGAAGTTATGGAAGCGCTCTTCATTAAGAATGCTGGTGAAAGCTGTGTCAGCTCTCCTTCAATGGCGTTATCGCGAAGCGAACTTAGTTTTGGGGAGGCGGGGTAGATAAGATACTTTTTTGGCTGTTTGGGATTTTGAAGGTTTTTCAAGATATGTTGGCCTTATGTGCTACCTTTGTGATGTTAACATGTTAAATTTGTCTAGTCAACTTTCTTGCTTTTCTTGCTTTTTACAAGTTGGCGTATTTTCTACGTGGCAGCGACTGCGCAGTTCATTTGAGTTCACTTCATTTTTTATGTTTCTTCTAATAAGCCTTTCAGTTTCGAGTAAGTGCTCGCTGTGCCTCCTTTCTGCATCCGTGTTCGTTGAGCTGCCTTAACCATAAAGTGAGAAGAAGATGGCTTTCCCTGTCCCGTCATCTTAGGCAAATGCGTAAGCGACTGCGTGACTTTTGACATTGCGGCCGTGTGCTCAGCCTACGGCCGAAACGTCGATTAACCAGCCTACAGGATACAAGTTAAAGTTGCAAGTTACAAGCGAATAATTCACGAACGAGGAGAACGAGCCAGTGGTTGCGGTAGCTAAGAGTATACAAGTGCTCTCTATGCGGCCGTCATTTGGAAGACTTCCGTTTTCATGCACAGAGGAATGACAGCTCTACTGGGCAGACTATCGAGCGCCTCCTGTGCTACTGCCCGTGCTTGGAAGATGAAGAGCTTAAACTCCGTGCACCTCTAGGTCACCTAAGGGGAAATATGTTCACCGTTGACAAATTCGTGGGACCACGGGAAAACGCATCGCAGTTGCGAAAAGCAACGAAAGTGTTGTTGAAATTTCTGAAGGCTTCGGGACTTATTCACCACCTATGATGTCAAGCACACTCACGAAGAGAGAGAGAAAGAGAGATAGAGGGGATACAGGACAGGCAGGGAGGCCAGCTTGACTAGGTCCAGTTTTCTACCCTACGCATGGGAAGGGGAATAAGGAGGTAAGAAAGAGAGAGAGAGAAATCCATCAGTGCACACATATCACAACGAACACAGAACTGTTACTTCGTCGGCGGCAACGACCGTCGCCTCTCTCTTCTCTTCTTAAACTTTTCTTCCCCTCCCCCCTTCGTCTTTGTAGGGTAGCCAACCGGATTGAGCCCTGGTTAACATCCTGCCTTTCTTTTATCCTTCTCTCTATCTGTCTTCAGTTCCCTGTATTTGTATTTCTCCAAATACTAGCGGCAGCTTGAGCAATGCATTGCCTTGCAAAATAAATACGTGCGCCGAGCGAGTGTCCAAAGATATAAAATGAGAACGAGGTGTGTTATGGTTGCATCTACCTGGGTCACATTCGTTCGCAATGCTTTCACCGAGTGGCTTCCCTGCTTGTCATCGTTTATTGAACAGGTATATGTGTGCGCGCGTTTCTGTGAACCTCTCGACGCCGTCGCGTCTCGACAGTGCGAGCTTGAACGCAGTCGGAACACTGAGGCTGCTTGCCGTGATCCCTCGTCTCGTTCGCCCGAAAAATCGGGTCGATTCGTGGTGCAGTCAACGAACCATGTCTTCGCGATGTCCGGTAGCGCACGTTCGCTGCGTCACGGAAGACGTTACATATGCGCATGCATTTCGCGAGCGTCTTGAGCCCGCGGCGTCTGTAGTGACGATGATAAGTTTTACGAGCACGCAGGAACGTACGCCTGCAGGATGGGCTCACGTCGAGAAAGGAACGCTACGTTTCCGAGCAGCACATGCTTCGCTGTAAGACGGCACTGCACATAGGCACCCGGCAATGCAGTTTCCGAGATACGATGGTAGCGCCAGAAAGCACAGCCTAGCGAGCAGACGCAGCAAAATCGAGTGTCTGTCCTCCGCATCCTCCATGTTCAGAAACGCTCCTTGATTTGAACGTTACTTGCCACCGCCTCAATGCAGTGCGTTTGAAACGCATTTGTAGTGTTAGTGCTGCCTTGGCACAGCCTGAAAAGAGCGCGTTCTAAATACGTTTGTGCTGCATTGAAGGCGATGGCAACATCCCTGAGGTGATTACGAACGCACGTAGGAAGCGTTCGTTGAAAGAGGCGCCCAAAAGGGAGACACTTGAGCGCGTCGATGTGTCCAGCGAGCGTTTCATTTTCTTGGTATCCCTGGCGGCTGGTGCCCTCAACACTTAGGCGTTCGATAAGAGCTCCATCGCGCCCTCTGGTCAGTGACGGGTGCCTATACCGTTGGCTGTTCCAAGAATTTCTTCGTGAGCTCGTTTTAGTTTTCGCCTTTGCAGGGCTCGCGGAGCGGCATATATATGCCTACGGGAAAGTCGAACGTGCCAAATCTCTGGGCAGCTGTGGCGTGGATGGTAAGATGATGAGAAACATGAAAACGTGAAGTTTGGAGTGACAGAATTCGAGGGGTGGCCGGCATTGCGGACATCGCAGCGAGGAGTTCAATAAGGAGTACTCAGATGACTTGGCCCCGCTAGGAGAAGAAAGAATCACAGCGTCGGAAAAACAGCGTCGGAAAAAACAGCATGAAAAAACAGATAAAGTTACACGTCCTCTCCCATTTATTGTCTCTAAGTTCTGCTTCATCATGCTGTCTTTTTAATTTTATATCGATAGATGCGGTTAAAGAATTGGCGACGACACAGCACGGAGGTAATTCATAGATCTTCGTTGCAACATAGTAAGTCCCAGAAAGAACAGATCATAATGAAAGCGTGGTAAGGAAATTAGACAAGTAAACGAAAAGAACAACAGTTGGAGGACGCATGGTAAACCGGCGAAAATTCAAGCTTTGTAAGAATTCAGTGAATAGTAACGTTGGTCCTCAGAGTTAAGTAAGGGAAGTTGCATATCGGCACTGGACGGCTTTGACAAAGGTTACCGTTATTATTTTAGGATTTCCAATACTGTGTCCCAGAAACTTGAACGGCTGGGCGTTTGACTTCAGGCGCTGTTTAAAGTAGGTCACGCGCGGGCTCAACTGAGGTTTTTACCAGTGACTGTGCCCAGAAATTTAATAGTTCTAGCATAAGAAAACAATACAGATGAAGGCCCTACAAGCGCTACTAGGCTTCCTGCGATCTACTGGCTTGTCTGAGTGGAACGCTCTCGTCTGTGTGTGTGGTTGTATTTTACAACGAAGCTGTATAGATCTCGATGGTCTGAAAATGTCATGGCGCCAGCACAAAACTCCTACATTGCGTCTGAGCTACAGAAATTGGGCAAATCCCACTTAACCACAGACGCTCGCGTGCTCTCTGCTAGCAGATGTGCGCGCGCCTTGCGTTTTCATCGCGGACGCTGAGGAAGGGCATTCGGAGAGGTGGACAGACGAGCCGACGAACGCAGCGTAGCGATGGAAAGGGCGAGACAACAAACGCGTGTAACTTCGCTAGCGTTCGCTGTAGACTCGTGCACAATCTTCAACGCCACAACTAATGACATGGACGCCCCAAGTTCGAATACTAAAGGAAAAAGTTTCATCATATGCGAGCATCTTCCGCATGTTATCAAGCAACGCCGGGGGCTGCTCCGTAAGTGCCCTGCTGCGAATGTATACGGCTCTCTGTGAAGGTCTTCTAAGATACAGCCTTCCTGCGTTACATGGCATTTCACAAACCAACATACAAGCGTTGACTGGAGCTCAAGCGAAAGCCCTGAGAGTGTACCTTGGCCTACCAAAAAACACATCAAGTATTGGAACCCTTGCCGAAAGCAGACGCCTATCAGCTGCAGTGCTTCTGCAGCAGGAGTTTCTTCGAGTTCACTTGCGTTATGCCACCAGAATGCCGGGTCATCCGCTTGCTTCAGACAGCAGTCTTGTGGTGCGGAGCTTGCTTCCGCTGCATTATCAAAGCGCATCAATGCCTACGGAGCCATCGTGGAAAATTCCTTCGTGGTCAATAATCACTTTTGTGCCTGGATTCAAGAACAAGAGACGTACACCCGGACCAGCATTAACATATTTCACCCTGCAGCACGTGGAAAATAATTACAGGGCTCACCGTCATATTTACACTGATGGCTCTGTTACACCTACATCGTCTGCAATTGGTGTCTGGATTCCATCTGCCAATGTCACCATCTCTGCCACTCTTAGTCACCGCACTTCATCTACAGCGACTGAACTGGCTGCACTACGGGCTGCTTTTAATTACATTGTAGATCAGACAGCTGAGTCTTGGGTCATCTTCACCGACTCAAGAGCGGTGCTGCAGTCTCTGAAGTCTCCACGCACGCAAGACCAACTCGTCATGGACATCAAATATCTATGCAACAAAGCCTGTGACCTCCATCACCGCATTGCTCTGCAGTGGATACCTGCTCACTGTGGAATACAAGGCAACGTCCATGCTGATGACGCTGCCAAAGCTGGACATGACGCCTGGAGAGAAATCATCAAGATACCTTTCTCGAGGAAAGATGCCGCGACAGTCGTATCGGCACACGCTTGGCGGCTCTAGCGATCCCTCTGGACAGATGCTAATCACCAGTATGGACCACTTTACAAGATTGACCCATCGTGTAACTTTGATATGCCGCGAGACCTAAACAGGCGAGATGAAACATGCTTGCACCGCATCAGACTGAACGTCGCATACACCAACTACTTCAGGAGCAAGATTAAGCTGTCGGACTCACCAATGTGCGTCCAATTCAACGTCCAAGAAGATTTACATCATGTTCTTTGTGAATGCAAGCGATACTCATCAGAGAGACAGTCTCTGAAGGCAGCCTTGCATCTTCAACGGGGATCGTGCTTAGAGTTGCGACATGTTCTGAGCCCATGGCAAAGCAGCACCTGTGCGCTACGTGCCACGAAAGCGCTGTTGAATTTCTTGCGGGCCACGAGCCTGAACCAAACTTTGTAAACTTGTGTGACTGTATGTGTTATGTGGTTATCACTGTATATATCATAATCGTCACCCAGCACCTGGAGTAGCATGTCAGGCGAACAGCCAGGCAAACATCTCCAGCTTCATTAAAATGTTTATCTCTCTCTCTAACCCCCGTATTCAGAAACGCTCCTTGACTAGAACTTTACTTGCCACCGCCTTCAACGCGTTTCGAACGGGCTGCCCAAGTCGGTGGCAAGTCAAGTTCAAGTCAAGGAGCGTTTGTGAATACGGGGGTAAATTTCGGTTTAGGGGCCCTTTAACGATTGAAGGGAAACGGTATATCTTTCTTTACAATCAGGCATACAGCATAGAGCTTAGTATTCGTTTGAATAAAGAAAACCACAAAACAAGCATCAGAACCGCATGTTGGATGATGAGGCGCCTGTGAACAATGGGAACACTCTCCATCGCGTTCTCGGTAAAGATTATGTTGCAGTTGCTTTGCACTTCACGCAAGGGCCTCCAATGACGTCAAGCGGCCCTTCCTTGTACCCGCGTGTGTTTACCGCTTTCATATATAAAAGGGAGACACGCCTAGCAACTCATTCAGTTCATTCTAAGACTGCCATGGGCAGACCAAGGAAATTAAAGACGCCAGAACAGCGTGGATACAATGCTCGAAGAAAGGAACAAATTCGTCTTACTGAAAATGGTTGCGGAACCAATCACGGTGTACCACAGCGACTACAAAGCGATTGTCACTACCATTACTGTAAAGTAATATTAAAATATACACCCTCCACCCCTCCCCCCCTCTTCAGCATGTGTGGCATTTGATACAGTTTCGCTGGACATTCACGTTCGCAGGGCGGAATGGCGGCCAACTTCTTTTCCTATTTATTTTTTATCTCCCTCTATCTCTTTCCAATCCCATATTTCTCCACTCCAGTCACACCGGATGCTACCATCTTTTTAACTTCCCTGCCTTCCTCTTCTCTCTCTCGCCCATCAACAGAAATGGCATAGGGTGTCATTGGTTTGCGTGTGGACGCCACTAAAGCACACTTTACAAGGGACATTTTGGGCCCTTATTCGCAGCTTCTTCAAGTCCTCTTCTTCAAGTTGCAGCTTCTTCAAGTCCTGCACGTATTTCAGGACGTGTAACGGCTGAGGTCCAGACACATATATCGTCTGTGTGTATGGATATCCTGATCGTACTTGACAGGTATTCGACAAAATCAGATGAATAAAAACAGGCACCAATAATAGCACCCGGCCACTTTTTCCCCCTTAAATTAAGCCTCCAAACGCGTGTTGGGCTGGTTGGCCAATGCACATTTTTCTTCATTTTTGTTCATTTATAAATAATGCGCGCTTCATGTTCATCGCTCGATCACATGCACATTAGTCTATAGATGAATATTTATATCTGTGCGCGTGCTTTACTTAAAGGACTTCACGACAAATTGGCTCAATTTAATTATATATCACATCAGCTCTGCATAAGCTGGGTTGCAAAACCCTGCTAGCACGCACTGTCGAGTCTTGTAAAAGAAAAATGAAAAGAAACTGGTGTCAGGAGTGTCACCTTTGAAGTAGAGGAGTTTCAGGTCACTACCCTCGCGGACAATTTCTATAAAAATCAACGATTAAATTTATTACTTGATTTGAATACATAAACACATTTAAATGATAGAAAAACGAGAACAAGTGGTAAATACGCTGGCAAGGACCCAGAGTACGCTCGCCCCCTCATTAGTCAGGCGGAGATGAAAACAGTAACGGAAAACAAGAAAACTATGGAGAAAACGGGAAAGAAGCAGCAGGGCGGTGGAGCACAGATAGTGAAGGAAAACAGTAAAACGTAACTGAATGCCCAGCCTGAAGTACATTTAAAAATTTAAACGTAAAAAAAATGAGGTATAATGTCGAGGACCTGAACAGCATCGAACAGATCTGAACAACAATCGCTGACAGTGATCATTGTGTTAAATGTGGAAAATCGAACATACAGCACAATCATTATGAATAATTGCTGTCTCAAAGAACTAAAAGTTTTTTTTTCATCGATCAACACAGCAAGTAGTCGTGTTGCTGGAAGCAGGGTTCTCAGGTTTAGATCCCTAAGTGCTAGTGTACCTTTGCTCCAAAGCCGGACGCACGAAACCGTGAGAGTACGCATAAACATGACGTGCCCAATTGTTTTTCCGCTTTTATTTTCCAAGCGAAAGCCTTAAGTGTTCATCAGACGTTGGCCTTCAAAAACACGGCGTGCGATGCAGAGACTCACTTGACTTCACGCACAATGAGAAATGAAAACCTAAGTTGGAGCGGGAATCGAACCCAGGCAATCTGTGTGGCAGCCAAGCATTTTACCACAGAGCCACGCCAGTGCTTTAAAGTTTTTTTGGAAAAGGACTCTATATAGGTGTCATGAAGGTCAAGGATAATAATAATAATTGTTGGGGTTTTACGTCCAAAAATCCAGATATGAATATGAGGGACGCCGTAGTTTAGGGCTCCGGAAAATTTCGACCATCTGGGGTTCTTTAATGTGCACCTAAATCTAAGTACATGGGCCTCCACCGAAATGCGGGCGCCGCGGCCAGGATACGATACAGCGACCTTCGGTTGAGCAGTCGAGCACTATAAATACTATATTATCATCTCGGGTGTGTCGCTCAAGGAGTAACCGTAACGCCTATAGTATTTCTTGGCGTATGCATGGAACCATCGGAAGTTCAACCCCATCCCCCCCCCCCCCCCCCAAAAAAAAAAGAAATTTTCACTTTTATATGTGTGCATGTACACGTGCACATAGGAACACGCACGAACATACATAAAAAGTATGTAACTCCCCCCCCCCCCTAAGCCACCCTGAAAATGGTTTCTGTCTGCGCTTCTGGTATCCACGTGCCCCTTTCTTATATATATGTATCGTGCAGGATCAGTTAACTCAAACCGTACCTCTTCTCTCCTCCACTCTACCCCCCCCCCTCCTTTTGTCACGCGCCCCCGTCCTCACATATCTTTCGACCGTGGCGCTAGAGATTCTACACACGGGATTATTGAGGTGTAAAGAAAAAAAAAATGAGCGTTTTAATTTTACCCCCAGTGTTGCAAAGTGCCGCTGTGGTAGTGAATTCAGCGGTGAAGGAGTAGATGAAACCTGCTGTCTTTAAAATTCTTTTGTCTTTTTAGCCGCTGCACTCGAATTTCTGAACAACTTTCGAACGAGTTGTGAGGAAATGCGCGTCTGCAAGCGACACTCGAATGCGACAGCTTGCAAAGAAAAAGCAAATATGTATACCAGAAGGCCGCGCTTTTACCAGCAGCGTAAAACATCTCTGTTCAGGAACTTGCCGGGAATTTTTCAAATTACGCTCTCCACTTATACCCCCAGGAAACGAGTGACAAATAAATGGTGGAGGGGCTTGAGGCTCCGCGAACTCTCATTTCACAATCTGAGCCGATTCGTCTTATCGCTCCGCTCTCGTCGGCGAAAAAGGGCTCTTTCGAAGGGCCACACAGTAACCGGTATTTCGAAACTCACGTTCACTCGGTTTAGAATATCTTTCCCATTGTCACCATGGTGACGCGTCACTTAACTGTGGAGGCTTCTTTATTCAAAGCTGAGTTGGGATTAACGAAATAAAGACGGCAAATTAAGTCGCCGAATGCATTTTTTTTTCTCTCTTCTAAACGATTTTCCACAGAGCGCAAGGACCTCTGGGTCGCTACTCCCGAGGCCGCGTTGCAGCCGGCGCCTCTACGACCCACACATGCCGTCCTCACTGTGCCTTTTGCCACGCTCGACTGTTTTTCATAAACAGAGAACACGAAATGCCGCTTTGCGTCTCCGGCGAGATTTCCCGCGAGGAAAGTTTCGGGGAAAACCGATTTCCCCCAGCTGGCATCAGATGTAGCAAAACTGGTCCTTTTTTCCTACAATGTGGAGTTTGGTAGGAGCGAAGGGGTGTGAACGAAGGAGGGGCAGTGGAATGAGCGGTTTTCTGTTTGGGTGTGCCGCTTCTTCACGCGACTGATGTGCACCAGTACAGGCCTGGAAACTGAGGTGTTCGTACCCGACTTCTAAGCAATGTAGCCAAGTTATTTGGCACTGCGAGGTTTTAGACCAGTGGACTCCATTGACGTGCTGTCATTGAGCGCCTGAGTTTCAGCGTACGCTAAAATGAGCATTGCTTTCAACCTTTTTAGACTGTATTATAAACAGTCTGTTTATAACTGTATTATAAACAAGTGCGAAAAATATTCATTCGTCGTCGAAAGCCCACGTAACTGTTAATCGTATTCTTGGTCGTTAGCGTTCCAGAATAAAACGCACCATGTTGACCTTCAGTACCACGTCGTCACAGACAGGAAACGGAACTCGTCAAGTATGTTCCAAAACTTTACAAAAGTTGGAATTGAGCGTCGACGAAGGAACCATCAACATTATCTCGATGTGCTTTTGAAACAATGAAAACTGTTTTTTATGTCTGAGAAATTGCGTACACCGTACACATACAATACGCGTTCTTTTTGTCATGCATGGCTATGGAGCTAGTGCATATATTGCATATGGGTAAAGAGATGAATTTTCCCTTTTCGCAACGCTCCAATCCATGATAAAAATATGGTATTGTACAAGAAAAATATTGATCGCTTAAATCCGAATTATAAATGCGTTAGTTGAACAGGATTTGGTGTAAATTTAGAAGCTATGGCTAACCTAGCAAAAGCACTTAACCCTATATTAACGCGATAGCGCTAGGGAGCCCCCCTCGCAGAAATTCCCGCGTCGGTGTCGCTGGTTGTGAGCAAAAAATAATCGCTTTCCGTTACCGAAAAATCGCCATGCATAAAAATAATTAAAAAAATCATGTACCCGAGGTGGAATCGAACTTAGGCATTCGGCGTGGCAAGCAGGTGGTCTACCACAGAGCCACGCCAGTGGTTGGAACTGCACGTAAACTCACTTTCATGCTTCACAAACACACGCGTCCTGTGTACAGGCGTCACAGTACGAGATGTAATATCGCAGTAAAACGTGGTACAAGCGTATATTGCCATCGGGCGTGACACCATGCGACTTGCATAAGGAGTTGGTGGTTTAAAGCCGGCCACCCATTACAAAAAGCACCCACATTACTGCGCGTATTCCCTTACGAACACGTAGTAGGTGCATCGCAACTTCGAAATAGTGTCACGCGCGTAATTTCTGCAGGTTTAAAGCAGGCCACCCATTAAAAAGGGCGCGCATTCTCTTAAACACGCATTGTGGGTACACTGTTGTCATCAAAGTGCTGTTGCAGAGGGCGGAAACCTTTAGCCTTACTATAGGTATGTTGTGTGTGTGTGTGTGTGTGTGTGTGTGTGTGTGTGTGTGTGTGTGTGTGTGTGTGTGTGTGTGTGTGGTGTGTGTGTGTGTGTGTGTGTGTGTGTGTGTGTGTGTGTGTGTGTGTGTGTGTGTGTGTGTGTGTGTGTGTGTGTGTGTGTGTGTGTGTTGTGTGTGGTGTGTGTGTGTCTAGATTACTAAACGTTATGACAAGTGAAACAGAGCGCGATGAGGACGGGCCCGGATATCGCTGTCGCGTTGAACACTTAAAAGGTGAAGCTTAAGCGTCCCCCAATTTTTATTACAGATGTAACACATATTAGATGCGAAGCAGCTTTTGCTCGGGGCTGTGTACGGCGGCGGTGGTGGCGTCCGCGATCCACTGCGCGTGCGCCTACTCTCTCTCCCACTCTCCTCCTTTACGCAGGTGTTCGGTCGCCTTCTCTCCTCTCTTCCCCCGCGCTGCAGCCGCGGCGCAGCCTCTCCTCCCACGTGATGCAGCCGCGCCGCAGCCAAATACAGCCTGTAACCCACTCTCTCCTCTCCCTCCCCCATTTCATGTGTATATAAGCGCGTGCGAGTGGTCGACTTCCGTCATTCTCGCTTCGCGCCCGTTCAGATGAGTTGTAACGTCAAGGTCGGCGCCACTCGTTCACTCGGCTCTAAAGGAAAGCAACGTACAAACACAACTTAATGATAACACAAACACTAAATACAAACCTCACACACTAACGGAAACACCGAGTGAACGTAACGGAAACTTGGTGTGCACCCCCAATGCTGCTTCGCATCCCCTCATGGTTCCCTTGAGTGAGAGATGGTGTAATTTCTTATTGTCAAATGTCTGGTTTATAAATTATGCACGTCTCTTGTAAAGAAGTTTACCAAACTACTTAGGTGTAATAATTAATGTGCAATTCTACAGAAAATTCGGCCAATGCAAAACATTTATTTTAAACGGGTGTATTGGCACACATTTCGCATTATCTTGCTAGACAAATGAGGCAAATGTTAGTACTATAAATGCGGTCACCATTACATAATAAGAATGTATGTTTAATGCGAATGGCCGGGCCCTTTTCTTTTTTGTAAGACGCTAGTCACAATGGTGGTTCAGTAACGCAGACTGATACTGTGCGGTCTTTTGTGGCTGCCTTCAAGAAAATCATGCCTCTATTTACTCTCTGGCCTCGTAGTCATTGCATATTCTCTGCTTTTATTGCGATAGCAATTACATGGACAATCTCAACGGTTTATTACCGTCGCCATCGCTGACATTTCCCGTATAAAGGCCAAATTGAAAACATCCCCCCGCGCATCGTATGTTCTATCGCGGGTAAAAGCACGCGAGCAGGGGAAACGAACAAAGCCTATCTCCGTCGCTCGGAGGGCGCATGCGATAACAACACCCCGCCCGGAAGGCCTGCCGTCGAAGCAGAGAGGAAACACCCCACTCGTCTTGAACGAGCATGAAAAAAAAGTCACAGTTTCGCCGCAACGGCGCAGCAATGAATGCGAGAGCAACACATTGGAATGTAACGCGAAGAACGGAAAGCAGCTCGAAATTGCCAGCGCGTCGCTCGAGCCCAAAGAACGCACGAAAAGAACGCATACAGGACGACCGCGAACTATCATGCGTCACAGCTCGATACTTGAAGCGCACTGCTGAAACATAAAGCAGGACGCACGAAACGAACGAACAGGTACACACAGGACGAGCGCGAACTAAATGTCGCAGTTGTTACTTATTTCTGTTTGAACAGCGCGCTCCTTTCGCAAACGCGGCCGCTGCAGCGAGCGAAGTGACCCTCGTACGCTCTGACTTCAGCGCGGACATCGCGGGGAAAGCACAAGACATCCAACCCCCCGCCCGCCCCCCTTCTTTACTCTAGATAAGCGCACGAAGGCGGCCACGCCCTGTAGGGCGAAGAGCATCGGCTTTCGCAGGAACGGGGCGACGACCTTTAAAGCGCGCCCCGCGCCATCTCGCTGGAGAGTAAGAAAGCACGTTGAAGTAAATGGTGGATATATCTCGCCGTTAGCATACTGAAAGACGGTACTCTTCGTGGGCTAGCCGTCTAACGCCACGCGTTTCGGAATGAGAGGTCGGCCGTTCGATCCCGCGCGTCGGAAAGTATTTCTGCATAATTTTTCTTTGTGGCTGTCCTATATATATATATATATATATATATATATATATATATATATATATATATATATATATATATATATATATATATATACGGTGCATGACGACGGTGACGGCAAAAACCAGCCGAGACTGTCCATATAATTGCTATCACAATAAAACGCGAGGCAGGGGAGGTGTCGCTCGAGCAGTAACATTGAACTTTGATTCTAAGGGCGCGGTCGCTGGCGAGGGCGTTTTCTCGGCAGCCATCAGCGGGCGTCTCGTATACCCTCCTACGTGCTGCGCTCTTAACGCGAAGACACTGTGCGGAAAGAGCATCTTTCCCTCGAGCGGCTGTTTCTCTTACACCAGCGTTTTGTAGAGTTACGCTAGATCGGATCCAAAAGAGTTTGCTGCCAGCCTCACTTCGGATAGCATTACAATTATTTGCTATCGCATTCATTGCTTCGCACTTGTGGTGAAACTGGGACTTTTTTACGTAGAAATCGACAGTACCGATCCCACAAATTTCATTGCTGGCTCCCTCGTATGCAGTGCGAAATGACTAGCTCGTCCTGCACGTGGCTGGAGCGCCACCATGCGCATAGAAAACAAACGCACGAATTACGAACACGGCCGCACTGTAGAGGCACGCGGCAGTTGCTTCTTCACGCTCGCGCGCCTCTCCAGTCCGGCCGTGGTACGAACACCTGTGATAAACTCTATCGTGCCAACTCGCAAGATCATGTATACGCGGGTCGACACACGCAAACATTGTCATTACAAATATGTTATCGACTCACGGAATAGGTGGATAGCAAAACGGCGCGTCGTCTGCTACAGCACTTCCGGTTCACGGAACCTTCAAGGCTCAGCTCTTCGCTGCTTCAAGTTGTATGCGGTTCAGTGCAATCGGGGAGGAGGCAAGATAACTGGTAACAACCGCGTCAACGGCACACACCTTGAAACAGCGAAGAGCTAGGCATCGAACCAGAAGACGTCATTTTGTTATCCACCTATTCTTTCGCGAGTTACATGGAGAAGCCATCATAAAACTTCGGCGTGACGGATATTGCTGTTGCAACGCCGTGTTGAAAACTTTGATTACAAGGCGCGGCTGGACGGTGCTCCATCACGGCATGCTCTGAGCTATCACTCTGAGAAGCAGTACGACGATGCGTTATGACGATGTTATTCGTCACAAAAAGAAGTAAATAAATGAGAATAACAATGACAGGGAAGAAATGGGAGGAATATGGGATGTTGGCCCGAGAAAGTTGCGTGACAAGCGTGCGCAGTTTGCCTCGCCTCGCGCTGGCTTGTTTGCGTGTGAGGGGCGTGCAAAGTCGTAAATTAGACTCTCGCCAATAACACGCCCTTCTAATCTGCGTGAAAGCTTCGAACGTGCACGCCTTATTCTTGTTTGTTTCTTTTGAAATTGACCGTAAACTAGCGATACAGAACGCAAAAACAAATATCTTTGTTCTCGTTTTGTTGAACATACTTTCCTTCATGTTTGGGAAATTGCAAATCATACTGTCGTTCGCGAAATAAAAAGAAATTGGGGCAGCTACGCGCTAGTAGTGCTAAGACTGTGGAAATAGCGGACTGGTGTCCTTGCCCTCCTCCTTTCCCTCATCCCTATCCTCACTTCCCTTTCCCACCCCTTGCTATACTGTAGTATACATGGCTTTGCTATGCCAACCTTCTTCCCTCCTACATTTCTCCTCCTCACCATCGCTTCCTTTTCTCAGTTACTTGCTATACTATACAACTACACATGGCTGTGCTATGCTTCCTTTCTCTCTCTTTCTCGCCCTTTCCGTCTCTTTCTTTGATTCTCTCCATTTTTTTTCTCCCTTTATTTCTGTCTCTTTATCTCTCTTTCTTTGTTTCTCTGTCTCTCTTTCTTTCTGCCTTTCATTCCTTCTATCTTTTTTTTCTCTTTCTCTCTATCTTTGTTCTCGTTCTCTAGACCATAGCGACGCAATCGTATGGTTCCAATAAATGCTTGTTTTGATACCGTGCCTGGATAGCCGAGTGTTACGACGCTCGTCTTTCTGACCGTGGGTACCTGGGTTCGAATCCCACCTGGGCAAGAAATTTTATTTCCTTTTATTTGTTTATTCTCCTCCACCTCTCCGTTTCTCATCCCCTTTCCGACTCCTTTACTTCTTCCTCTCCACATCCCCGAGCAGAGTTTTCGCTTAACGCCGGCCTCCCTCTTCCTTCCCGGCTCCTCGTCTCAGCCCTCTTCGTTTTACTAGGCTTTACTCTCTCCCACCCTTGGCTCCAACCTCCTTCCTCACCACTCCCTTCACTCCCTTCTCTCCGCTATCTCCCGGTTGTCATCGCTTTCCCTCGCAGCTGCTGTACTCGGTAGTGGGGCTTTCCACACTGGCGGGCGTGTGCCACAGTTCCTGTGGCAACCAACTCACCCAAGTTTCTACGCACGATTTGCAAAGGAACGGCGGCTCAAACAACTCCGCTGTAAAAAAAGAAAACAAAACAAGCTCACACGGACGCATATGCATTCGCCTAAGGCGACTCAAAGTCGAAAGCAATTTTCTTCTTTTTCTTCTTAGTATATTGTACTGATTGTTGCCCCCTGCCCAATTAAGATTTTTGCACCTCACGTTATGTCGGAGTGCCTCCGGGATCGGCTCACCATTGACCAAGCGACAATAGCATGTGATGGCGTCATCTATGATCACGTGACAATCTGTACTGTTCGTGTTCATGCAGACGGTCAATTTTCATGTTTCACGAGGCATCCAAGGGTTTCGCCTTAATAACATTCCGCTGCTGTAGCGGCATTAAATGCAGAATTGCAGAACTACAGCGTCCAATATTACTCATAAAAACTCTGTGTGATGAGGTGCCCTAACGCCGCTCAGAAGACGACGAAGCGGCGCCGAAAACGTGCAAGCACGCGCACTAGAATAGTGTTCACCCATCTTGAAGATGCCTCCCTGCACGTGCCCGAGTGGCGCGAGAAAAAAAAATTGGCCGCGTATCTGCGTGCTTCGCTGCAAATGTCGTGTAAAGACGATAGAAGAGGCGCTGTGTGAGATATGGACGCCATCTGGCAATATGTCGGGAAACATGAGTGCTGTGTTGCGTGCTGGTAGTCCCGGCGCAGCAGCAGGCGAAGACCGGCGGTGACCAACGCGACCGGCGGGGACGCCAGCCAGCCCGAAAACGCGGTTTGGCGCGAAGCGCTGAAGCAGAGAAACGTCCGCACTCAACGAGTACTCTCCACACACTCTTTAATTTACACGTCGCCTGGGTAGAACAGGAACGCCAGAGCGGCGCCCACAACCGGCAGCCTGAAGGCCGCCCACAACGCTGCTTTTTCATTTTTTAAATATTTTTTTTTCACCTTCTTGGCCTTCTCAAAACTAAAGTTTTTCAACACCAACCCATGGCATTCGTACAGTGCAATACAGAACCGAAACCGAAACACAACCATGAGCTCGTGCGAAGGGCACGGAGGAAGGCAAATTTCAGCGCAGTCGCATTTTCAGCTTTGTTGAAACAGCGCTCACTAGACGACGACGAAGTAAAATAAGGCACAGGACAGGCGCTGCCTGTCCTGTGCCTTCTTTTACTTCGTCGTCGTCTAGTGAGCGCTGTTTCAACAAAGATGAACGCATACCAACTCGCTCAAGCTTCCATTCTTATGCATTTTCAGCGCAGCTTAAGAAACTAGGGTCCTTAAAATTACGTATGTATGCATTTTCTAATAAAGGAACACGCCACCTAATACTTACCTAGTGATGTTGCACCTCAGATATGCATGATATTTACTTTTTGATCGACAACGTTCACAAGTATGAACAGCCGTACCAGTTCAAGACGGCTGGCCCTTGGGCAAGTGGTTCAACTTTGGCCGAGTGGCTGAATCGAGGGACGTGCCGACAAACAGAAAGACAGACAGACAGACAGAAAGACAGACCAAAATTTCTGCGTTTAAGTTCCCCAAGAAAGACTATCGTCTTTAAAAAATGGGCCGCGTATCTGTGTGCTTCGCTACAAATGTCGTCTAAAGACGATAGAAGAGGCGCTGCGTGAGATATGGACGCCATCTGGCAATACGTCGGGAAACATGAGTGCTGTATTGCGGGCTGGTAGTCCCGGCGCAGCGGCAGGCGAAGACCGGCGGTGACCAACGCGACCGGTGGGGACGCCGGCCAGCCCGAACACGCTGTTTGGCGCGATGCGCCGAAGGAGAAGAAACGTCCGCACTCAACGAGTACTCTCCACAAACTGTCTTATTTACACGTCCCCTGGGTAAAACAGGAATGCCAGAGCGGCGGCCCCTGTCATTCGTACAATGCAATACTGAACCGAAAGCGAAACACAAAATGAGCTTGTGCAAGGGGCACGGAGGAAGACAAGTTTCAGCGCAGTCGCATTTTCAGCGCACCTTAAGAAACTAGGGTTGTAACATGGTAGGGCGAGTAGGGCCAGAAGGACCGTCACGACGAAAACCTGCCTCCTCAGTCGTACTCGCCTGGAACGTCGGCGTGGCTTCGCGTTCCCTCCTCCGCTCCTGGCCTTTCCACAAAGCTACTGCCTATACCTGGCGACAACTTTCTGTGGCAGCACAGCCAAGGCTACGCAACCGAACCACGCACGTTTTTACTCCGCTTCTGTATGTAGTCCGCGAACGCTACCTTTTGTAGAATACGTAGCATGAAAGAAAACATAAAAAGAAAAGAAATAGGTATTACGTTCAAGATTGCTTGCGTTGAAAGTAAGAATGATAATCCCGTAAAAGATTTGCGATTTTTGATCTTTCGAGTTTTCAGGTTTTCTGGTGTCCGTTTCACGTTTTCCGTTCCCACTAAACAACGATGGCGTCGCTCGGCTCCAACAGGTGCACGTAGAAGCTTGCAAGCGAGCATAAGCGCGTGTTCGTTAGGTGATCTGTGTTCATCTAGCAGAAAGAAACGAAGACAGCGGTGCGTTGTGAATCATTTTGTTGAGTTGCCCATACTATCACCGAGAAAGAAGTGTGCAAGTGATACCACCATCGCAAGAGGGTCTGTCATCGCGATAGCTTCCTTGACAGTGAGTCTTCAGCAAGAAGAGCCGCTTGAAAGCGATACTGCGATTGGAAACAGTACGTAAAATAAGTGGCCCATTTCATAAAATGCGTTGCATACATGGTCGGTATTTCGGTTGCCTAATATTACTGATACAGTCGCACCGTAGATTGCGTCTAACGCCGTGCCCGTCGGCGTCTATGGCGGAAAGTGTTTTGGCGTTTGGAATGAGAGCGATTTACGGTGACAAAATCACCCATGCACAGCTTTGCCTCGGCAACAGACGCGTTCATAACTATTATGCGACTGCCAGCGTGATTTTCAATTTGCAAAAAAAAAAAGCATTCTTGACCACGGGAGTAACGAACGCGTTTCACCCGTTTGTATAATCGCACACGTGAGACGCCCGCTCCTGACTGGTCGTGTCCAAGATATCTGCTGCCTTTCGATGCCTTCGCGTCCCCTGACAAAATAACGTGAGCGTCTCCAGAAAGTTACAGCGTCTCCAAATGTAGGAAAACGACGATGTCGACCCTGTGTGCACAGAAATTAAGAAAATGGCTCGTTACCTTTGCGTAAGATTTCCAATTGCGCAGTTACTGCTGGGCCGTGGCTTTTCTTTTTTCCTTGAAAAGTAAAACCGACCGCTTTAATAAAGCTGATTCCTGCGTTCCTTCGCAATACAAAATATTCTATCGCTTTCCCAAAAAATAAATGTGAACAATACTAAATGGTGCTCGCTTTGCACGTGGACTTGAACCGCTAGCACATTAGCGTTATATAATTTGATTTGCAGAAGAGCTCAGCAACGATTCCAGGTATTTGTGCTGCATGCTTATGTATATAAAGTCATGTGGTAGATTTCGACTACATCTGTGAATAAACTATCTGCATAAATTCACAAATAACATCATGAGCCATGAATACTCGTGCGGAAACGCACATGTTTTATGCGCTCGCGAAACCAAAACCGAAATCGCCCGCGAACGGACTACTTGGCGTAGTAACATATGTGCAGAAGCTCCGCCCACGTAGCTTTGGCTGTGCTGCCACAGAAAGTTGTCGCCAGGTATAAATACGAAGGCCCCTACCGCGTCCTACATCAAGCATCCCCAGTTAACTATATCATTGAGCCTGTTCAATCATCTACGGACCGCCGTTGTCGCGGCCGCGAGACTGTTCACGTCGATCGACTGAAGCCGCATTATGACCCACCAGTTGTACCTGTTCCTTAGGTCGCCAGGATGGCTCCTTTTCTGCGGGGGAGTGATTTGTAACATGGTAGGGCGCAGACAAGAACGCCCGCGAAAAAAGAAGACGAAGACGGTTGTCGTTGGCGCTCGCGCTTGCTCGGCTTGGACCGCTGATCGCTTCAGCTGTGGCAATCTTTTAATAAACGCGTTACTGTCTCAACGTTAAACGCATGCCATCAAGGTCTTTAAAATTGCGTATCTATGTATTTTCTATTAAAGGAACACACCACCTAATACTTACCTAATGATGTTACGCCTCAGATATGCGTAATATTTACTTTTTGATCGACAACGTTCACAAGTATGGAGAGCCGTACCAGTTCAAGATGGGTGGGCGGTATGCAGGTGGTTCAACTTTGGCCGGTTGGCTGTATCGGGGGACGTGCCGACAAACAGAAAGACAGAAAGACAGACCAAAAGTTCTGCGTTTAAGTTCCCCAAGAAAGACTATCGTCTTTAAACGAAGAAAAGGAACAGGCCACGTCGACCGATCAGACGGAGCCAGGAGCTGGAGCAGAGAAGATGCGTTGGCCTGCAGTCGGACGTCAGCGTTCGGGAGGCCAACATCTGTCGGAGGGACCCGGTCGAGCGTCAACGCCCGAGGGACCTCGCAACGACACGTCTTCGGCCCCGGCGCCCAGCGGACGCAGAGGAACCTGCGGCATCCCGCCTGGCCCTTCTCAAGCAAGACCCGCAACCACGGTGTAAGAAAAATAATTTAGGTGTGGACACTCTCCGCCCGCCGCGAAGGAGAGCGCGTCCAGATAATGTTCGCCTTTAATACATGCGCCGGCCGCAGTTTCGTGGGGGGCGCTGCGACATGGGGGCTTAAGAAACCTATTGCGACGAGGCGAACGCGCGTTTTTCTTCATTCTTTTTAGGGGCGAAGCTCCTTATAGCGGCAACCGTTCGTCCCTCGTAGCGTAGTATGTAACCAGTCTTACGCTTTGACCTCCAAGGTGGTGCCGGTGGGAGATTTTTCCTGTGCGTTGTTGAACAATAAAAAATTCGCAGCGTTAGCTAAAAGCCGACTTCTTCTGTCTCTCATTCCCATTAGCAGCAATTCTTTACCTCCAAGGTAGTGCCTGGTAAGATTTCTCCTGTGCGTGATTAAACAATAAAAATTTTGTTCAAAACGCCGTTGATTGATGAAATAAACCAACAAAAGACGCCAGATGTTTTGTAAAAGCAAAACGAAAGAACGCCAAATGTTTCTAAAGCAAAACGAAAAGACGCCAGCTGCTTAACGAAAGACGCCAGATGTTTTCTAAGCAATGGTTTTCTAAACAATGAAAATTCACAGCGTACATGTAAAATTAAAGTGCGCTGCAAGTCGTCATAACTCATCGAACCTTTAGTATAAACGCGCCCGATCTCACGTCGGTGATGATGTACTGGGCAGAATTCACGGAAGATTCACGGTTTACCGATGAACCTCCGCAGCTTCGCCCACTCAACATCATTCACTCCGTGGATATGCTGTGATTTTTTTCACCTCATTGCATTTTTTCATGGCGAGTTTTCATACGGCCACGGTGAAACGGCGCACCCGACGCACATAGCGTCCCTAACAGCGTTGCGTACGTAAAAGCGCGGCGTCTTGCTTAGAGCGCGTGAGCAGTCTTTCTGCTCGCTGACTTCTCACAGGCGCAACGCCGTTACGGACGCTACGCATGCAGCTCGTCTTCTATAGTACATGCGCCGGCCGCGGTTGCGTGGGAGGCGCTGCGACATGGGGGCCGAGAGGAGGAAAGAGGCGAACATTATGTGGACGCGCCGTCGGGCGGAGTGTCCACACCTAATTATTTTTCTTACACCGTGCCCGCAACGCAGCCACGACGCCAAGTCAAGGCCTGTAGCGTGAGCGCGGCGTTTTCTCGAACTCTTTTCTAAAGACGCTTCGCGTGTTCATTGTTTTGCTGTGCTTTGTATTTGTGTCGTTTGTGTATTTTTGTCTTCGAATATATGTTTGTGTGCCGTGCCAGCCTCGTCCTCTTCCTTGCGGCCCTCACAAGCGTCTCTGACACTATGCACTAAACCTGCTGCCCGAACCCATATCGTAACACCCTGCAATAAAATTGGCACGCATGGCGCATGCAACAGAAATTGAAAACTGTTGAATAAAAGGAGAATGTATTTGGCTTGCCGGGTGTGTGTGGTTCATATAAAATAAATTAGGTGTGCATGCACGGATACAAGCAAACGGCAACAGGCAGGGCAACCATCGATAAGTAGAATAACGAAGATATGAACTCATTCTACTGGAAGTGAGCTCAAAAGAGTGATTCTAACCCTAGCAATATTAAATGCGAATGCATTTCTTAGTCGGGGCATGTCAGGCGTCTGTCGGTGTCCGCGCGCCGGCAGGTGTTATCTCTCCGCTCTCACTCCCACTCCCATAGGCACCGTCCACTGACCAGAGGGAGCTGCGTCGCTCGCTGAGAGCCGTCTCAAGTTGGTTGACATTGGCCGCTAGGGGCAGGCACAAAACAGACGCTCGCACGCGTCCCCCTTTCTGGCCCGGCCACAGTCTGTACACTCATGCAGAGGCGGAGAGACGCGCATCGCGTTTGTTTTGTCCCTGGGCCGTCTCAACGTTGCTTTCTTTATCCGCTAGGCTGTGCGTTCTGGCGCTGCAGTCACACGTGAGAAACTCGACTGCACGGTGCCTATAGCAGCAGCTGCGGGCGCGCGCGCTTATCTTCGCCCCTAGCAACCGGAGCAGGTGGTGCGGGCGGAGTAGCGGAGAGTGAGTGGAGAGGAGGAGCGCGCTCTGGCGTGTGAGGGCGCTCGCATCGCGGGAGCTCGGCGGAGCTTCCGCGTGTGTGGAGAGAGTGTAGGAGAGGGTAGGTGCAGTGCTTCGCCGTTCGCTCTCTCTCCTCCCTGCGCCCCACTCTCCCGTCCGCTCGCTCGCACGTATATATAAATGGAGTGAAGCGATTGCTACGCCGTGCACTCTCGGCGCAAGAAATGCATTCGCATTTCCTCACGATTCCCTTCGGGGAGGTGGGGGCATTTTTTTTCCCTGGATCTAGGGATTTTCTGACCGTTTTACTGATTTGGTGTCATTTTATTGAATCTAGGGATTTTCGGAAGGGTCTGGAAATTAACAGTAGAAGAACAGCGCTAAAATACGGAACGAAGAAAGCACACAAACCAGGGCGCTGACTAACAACCAAATCTGTTTTGTTCTTCCAGTCCGCATATATATACTCCACCACAATGTCAAGGAAAGAGAAAAGCAAAAAAATGTAATTAGCCTGCGCAGAGGCAAAAAAAAAAAGCTCAATCGGACTGAAAAGTTGACTCCTTCGGAAGGAGGGAGGTCGAGGGGAGGCTGACACATGCCTCTCCGACGTTATAGATATGATACGCTTCAGAAATGACACGCGCCCGTTCATCATGGTACTTTGACAGAATATCGAATCTTTAAAAGATGGCTCGCAACCACATTTATTACAGAGAAGAGACAGTTGACTATCTCTGGCTTGTTTACAGACATTGTTCGCATGCTCGCGGGTGCGGTCATTAGCGCACCGCCCCATTTGACCAACATAGCAACGCCCGAAAGAAAGAGGTATTTTATACACAACACTATGACAACTTCAACAACCAGCGCAGAACGGACAAGGGACAAGAAAGGGGACATAGACGAGTGCTGTGTTCCAACTCTGGAAGACAGCGCTCGTCTATGTTCCCTTTCATGTCCCTTGTCCGTTCTGCGCTGGTTGTTGAAGATGGATTAGCAACTAGCCGAATCTCAAACTTTGCTTGACTATCACAGCATTCAACATACTTCTGGCGATGCTTCTTGCTACGATTTTTATCTTGACCTCTCAGTTTACTTGCTGACGCAGAGAGATCAAGACGAAAAAATGTAGCAAGAAGCATCGGGACTTGCTTCGCGGGAACGTCCGTTATGATCTTTTATATACTTATTTTTACTTTTCTCTGTTTCTTTTCTGGCTCTTCCACTTTGTTTTTTCACCAAGCCCGAGGGTTGGTTCAGGACCTATTTAAAGGAGCACTGACAGAAAATTTCGAAGGCGAGATAATGAGTGAAATAGATGTATGTGGAGCCATACACAACGTCTACTAAATATCAAGGGCCAATATAGCCTAAAACATACTTAAAATCAATTTTAAAATGCATGCCGCGCGACTGAGCGAGATTCGAGCGTTTCGCGACGCCGACATCAACGCGGCGGATGTGTAAACAAACTTGTAAACTCGACTTGCTGCGCAACCAGCAGGAATGAAGGAGGGAGACAGGAAAGAGCGCAGACTACCAACTGTTTATTCTCAGCTCACGAAGCCAATATATAGGCATGCCACGCTGCGCCATCACGATGCGCACAACACCAAGATTCATTTACAATACTGCACCGTGGACAGAGCTGTGAAAAACCACCTCATTTTTTACCGAGCGCCACGTTTTTTTGTTGTCACATAATCACAGGGTGTACACCTCTACTTTTATCTATTTATTATTTTATCTTTTGACAACTCTAAGATGGCGCGGACAACATATGAAAAGCCACAGTGAAAATTGAAAAGGCCATGGAAAATGACTAAAACTATAAAACAACACTGCTCATATGATTCAAAGCCATCTACAAAAGAGCACCAATGATGAAGCACACCAATGAGGTAAAACACCAAGATTCGCAACTTAAAACCGTTTAAAAGCTTTACAAGGCGTCATACGGGAAACATAATATGCGAAAAGAGTGCACAGCAGCTAATCCTCATAAAAAGGTTAACAGAAGGAAACCTTCCCAAAGTGTTACCCCCAAAATTAAATATGGCCATTTAAGAACACTATTTCTTTGCCCGAAAGCGATATCGACGGCATGCTTACGCATTTGTCATTGTACTGCCTTATAAAATACGCTTCTATAATTTCCCTTTCGGTCTTTTCCCTTGCTTTTGCCATGACTGATACATTCTCGCATCGGGCGGTACAGCCACACGTCCTACAGTGAAAATCCAAATGGCATATTATGTTTCCCATATGACGCCTTGTAAAGTTTTTAAACGGTTTTAAGTTGCGAATCTTGGTGTTTTGCCTCATTGGTGTGCTTCATCATTGGTGCTCTTTTGTAGATGGCTTTGAATCATATGAGCAGTGTTGTTTTATAGTTTATTCATTTTCCATGGCCTTTTCAATTTTCGCTGTGGCTTTTCATATGTTGTTCGCGCCATCTTAGAGTTGTCATAAGATAAAATAATAAAGAGATAAAAGTAGAGGTGTACACCCTGTGATTATGTGACAACAAAAAAACGTGGCGCTCGGTAAAAAATGAGGTGCTTTTTCACAGCTCTGTCCACGGTGCAGTGTTGTAAATGAATCTTAGTGTTGTGCGCATCGTGATGGCGCAGCGTGCCATGCCTATATATTGGCTTTGTGAACTGAGAATAAACAGTTGGTAGTCTGCGCTCTTTCCTGTCTCCCTCCTTCATTCCTGCTGGTTGCGCAGCAAGTAGAGTTTACAAGTATGAACCAACTAGTCTGCAAAGAAGTTTTGGTGTAAACAAACCTACGTCACGAGTTTGTGTTGGCTGGTGGCTGGTTGTGCCCTTGCGCTTGTGCCGTGCTACCTGCCATTTCTTCCTCCGTGCCTGCGGATTTGCGTGCGCTAGTTGTGTTCTCTTCCGCTGTTCGCTCGTCGTGCCCGTTGGCAGATGTTATGGCCCGCTCACGCTAGCGGCAAGCCTGCCGCAATGGCGCGGTGCCGCAGAACGTCGGCCATCGCCGCACGCGCGAGAGCTGTCCAACTTGCACGGCAAGCTTCGCCGGCGAGGCATTCGCGCCTCCGAAAAACATGGCAGCACTGCAAAAAGCGGTTGTCGTCCACTTTGAATCTATCAAGTGGCCGCCGTGCGCTCTGTAACGGTAAGTTGCGAACTGATGCTGCCATTTGCTTTAGATTTATGTCCTTAAGCTTCGACGGCAATGTATTCGTCCCGATTCGGCGCCGTTTTTGAGAGCCATAGTCAAACAATCGATGCTGTAGGCTTAGCGAGTCGAGATGGGCGCTTCCGAATGCTCGGAGAACATAGATTACGCGTTTGCTAGTTGTTTTTTTTATTATTACTATTAAATGTGTTTAAGGAGAGGTTGGTGCCTATACATGGCTCCGGCTCCTCCTCTTCCCTTACTTATTAATTAGCGTCACGAACTGTTAGTTGTTTCTAATCCTCCATAGCTGGCGCCACTTGACCTGGTTCGGCGCCCACCGCACCCACGCTCGCGCGCCGCCTACGTCACAATTGTGCGTGTTCACGTTGCCAGCTGTGTTTTCCCAGCCGCCGGAGGATGCTGCCTAGCTCGGTGCTATTTGAAGCCGAAATTGCGACTGGGCGCTCTAAAAACGTCTCTAAATAAATAACTGTCGCGCACTCGCGCAAACGAGGTTTGCAGCCGTGATATGTAGATCATAAGCTATCTATTGCAACAAAAAAAAAAACAAGGTGCAAAATGTTTGTGTCAGTGCTCCTTTAAGACCAAGCATATCCAGAGCGATGGGACGATAAAAAAAATGAAACAAGAACATATTGAAGACGAGTTGGGAGACTATTTGGATAGAATAAGCTTTCGCAATTTGTACTGGTTGCCTCGTGGATATGGATGTTTTGCATGCGAGTTTCTGCTCCGTTTATCGATTCGAAGATGAGCTGGTTTTCTACGGGCTCCGCTTGCGCTCGTGCAAATACCAAAGCACGTGGCATTTCGTTGCTGTTAGCAATTCAGTGTATATTAATGGTACTGAACGAACTATGAGACAGGAATATACCTGGACTACTGCGGCTGCGTTACTTCTTTGCACGTATAAAACCGGATTTCAGCGAGAAGGTGAAAATTACAACAGAACCAAAGAAGTGAAAGAGACACATTGGCGATGTCTTTTTGCGACGAGCTGTCCTCGCAAAACAGCTTAAGAAAGTCGCGTCGCGGTCATCACCCTTTCCGTATTAATGTGCGATGTGCAGCTCTGAGGGCATTTCTCGAGAGCTGACTGCTTTCGCAAGTTCATGCATTCGCATATTTCTGTCACTCTCCTTTTATTTATTTATTTTTTGTCTCTTCTGTATACTCGGTGTCACGAAACAGTCTCTGTCTGAGAAAGAAAGAAAGAAAGAAAGAAAGAAAGAAAGAAAGAAAGAAAGAAAGAAAGAAAGAAAGAAAGAAAGAAAGAAAGAAAGAAAGAAAGAAAGAAAGAAAGAAAGAAAGAAAGAAAGAAGAGTGCGCAGCAAATTGCCTCGTACCACCTAAAAGCATGGAGATGGAGCTTGGTCGGCTGAATATGAATACGTACATCAGGGGACAACACCCTTTGCTTTGTCGTCAGCGGTGTGCGAAGTGAGCGCTGCGTGTGGCGCGCGCTTTATTGACTGCTTCTTGGCTTTGGTATTAAAAAGGCGGAGAAGAAGCTGGAAGCTGGGTGACCAGAAGTTATTTTCCAGTAAAGCAATGGCATCAGATGCGAAGGCCGCGAACCAGAAAACAAAATGCCACTAAAGAAAGCTACCATGAAAGCACCAAGTTAAGTTCCCTGAGGTGCATTTCGAGGACAGCATATTCCTTCTTCTGCAAGATAACAAAAAGAAATGACGAACCTCCAGGAACACCACCGAACATTAACGAGCTGTAATACTTTTTGTATATTTATCCTTGTCTTTTTGTTCTCTGTTTGGAAGTTATGTTGGTTGAATTGTCTGCGATGCACGGTGCTGTTCCATGTTTCTATCTTTACAGCCTAATTTATGAGAGAAGATAAATTGTTGTGCGGCTGATAAAAAGGTTAACAAAATATATTTCTATAAGTAGTACGAGGGCACCCGAATTTCAAGCTCTACTATTGATGAATACACGCTACATACGGCTACATACGATGAAAAGGGCTAGCATGTGTTCCAGATATGCGAAATCAGGCTGCCACTTTCGAGTGTCTTATGAGGTTTTGAAAGTTGAGCCAGAAGCCTGGGGAGACTTGGCGGTACTTGGCGAGACATTCCTTGACGTTGTTTTGCGGTTCTTGTATAACAAGGTATATACATTCTTCATTCTTATATAGTGGTTCATTGTTTTACAAGAACTTGGTTCCATGTATAAAAATGTACCACCAACTATGTTATGATCAAACATAAATAGGATCTTTTTTCCGTTTTTTGTATTTGTATTATTTTCACTATTTTTTATCATTTGTGCTCTTATGCTCTTGTTGACACATCATGGTCTTAGATATGTGTAATTAAGTTTTCGTTAAAGAATCAATTTGCGCAGCGCTTTCATAGTGCAGATAAGACCCCGTTTGCTGCTTCCTCGTCTGTTTCGCTATATCATGTGCTATTTTTTTTCTTGTTACATGAAGCCGTATGTGTGTGCTGATTTGATTTTGAACTGCCGGTTGCTGTTTAGCATTTAGGGGCTGCGGCTCGGTCAAGCTGTTTATGACAGTTTTTTTCTGAACCTCCCTGTCCCAGTATTTTTTGAGGCAGAAATAAATTAAAATATTATTTTCAGGCTCAGATACAGCCTTCCTTTAGTCCCTCATTTCTGTCACATCAAGTAGCGTTTTCTTACGTGCTTCCTAGTACGCCCGTTTACTGTCTACTAGCACCGTTTAACGCACTGCGAACTCGGTGCACCTTTGTTTTTACGACGTCAGACACAATTACTCCTTTGGGAGAACAAAGCATCACGACAGGAAATGAGCGGAAATGCGAACAATAAAACTTGGCACAGCCGCACAGGTCAACTTCGATCAGGTGGAATTTCCTGGCTGTTGGCACGGCGACCATTCTGCCCCACTGCGATAATGAACAACGTAGTTCCCTAATTGGAGAACCTGTACGTGGAAGCTGACCCGAACGGGAAACGACCTAATGGTGCGTACCACTACTTCCGGACGCCATAGCCACAATGGCACTATCGAAAGTGGTATTCTATTCCGTTTTTTGAAGCGAAGCTTTTATAACTCACAGATTTCGGTGGTGGCGTCATACGCGAAAAATCCGGAGCCGGCGAGCGGTCAAAAATGCGGCTCTCGAAGTTGCGCCGGTCGCATGCGTATTTGTATAGGCTGTTTACCAGTAACTGATGTTCTCTCGATCGCAGGCTTGTTGGCGATCAGCCGTTTTTTGATATAGCCATCTGGTCTTTCATCGAGGTTACTCGACATATCGCGTTGCCACATTTCATTGTTGCCTGGATATGAACGCATGGCCGTCGTTGTTGCCTGTAGCAACTGAAGTGTTGCGCTGCTAAGCACGTGGATGAAGGTCCAATTTTCGGCATTGAGGAAGGTAACAGTCAGGAGGGAGCATTGCGCAATGCGAAAGAAAGGAAGAAAAGTAGTACGTCAGGCATGCACACGCCGAGCATCACTTGCCCCCAATTTCCAGATAGGGCAAGGGCTCCTGAGTTTTTTAGCAAGTATATGGACACTCTCGGTGGCTTTTTGCCGTCACAGTCGTCGTCATGTCCAGGATATGTATATCTATGTGTATATAAATTAAAGCCAGAAAGAAGAAGAAATCAGAAGAAAATGTCTGACGAGTGCCACCGGGGATCGATCCTGCGACCCCTCGCTCCGCAACGCGCCGGTTTAGACAACTCGGCCCCGCGCCGTTCGTTCTTTAGCATGTTAACGGCGAGCTATTTATATACGCCATTTACCGCTGGTAGTACGCAGAGCTCAGAGGTGCTTCAGCGTGTGCAGCATCACCCGCGAGATTGTCCGAAGCGCACGCTTTAAAGCAATGCTCCTAGATCTTGCTTGAGTTCGAAAACAGAAGTTTTCAGTCAAATTTTACTGCAGTCTTGAATGGTTGGAAGAATAGGTGCTTTGCTTTGCGTTCGGCTCTGGATGCCTGAATTTGGCTCCAGCACAGAGAAAGATTCCCACTGTATGTACACAGTGCTAAAAGCGTCTTTAGAAGTCATCGCCGGCGCGGTAAGGCTAACGAGAAGCTCAGGCCAACGAATATATTAAATGAAACAAAGAAATGAATGTTTCAAACACTGGGCGAACGAACGAAAAGATGCAGCTTTGCCTGATATTACTAATTTTTATTATTGATGTCTCTTACCAACCTAAAGCTGTACATGAAATGCGGCAGAAGTTTGTATGACAATACTGTCACCATTATTACAAGTCCATGATCACAGCATATTTCGAACATATCGGTATCACCCCCTGTAGCCACAATGAATGGGATCTTCTTTCCATCCTTTTTCCTTTTATTCTTTATACGAGTTTTCGTGTAGAGATGGAGGAAACAGTTGCTTGGTTACTACCTCCAGTGTTAGTGACATGACCACCAAGTGACACTCTCTGCTATCTTCCAGACCACCCTGTCTAGCGTCGGTGCTAGTACACCAATGACTCTGCATAACATTTCACCCCGCACTGATGCCCAAATTTTATGGTGATACAAAAATCCAGAATGAAACAGCAAAAAGAAGAGAGTTTGCAGACGAAACAAACTTCCACTGAAAAATCTCGGAGGAACAATGCCGCAGAACACTCGCCAGTTCTCATCAGAGAGGTAGGTATGCCACGTCACACCTGTTAGCTCTGGCTTCCAGGCTCGCCCTCGGGGCTTCCGGTCGCATGATTGCGGCGCAACTGATTATCGCCAACACGGGCTTCACTGCCTACGCTGTTGAGTAAATGGTGTCCTTCGTAGAAGAAGCAGCAACCGCGACAACAGCGTCGAGTACCAAGCACAACGACACAAGCGAGAAATCCTCAGGTGGCAGAGAGTTGTTGTTGTACTGGAGCGACTGTGTGCTCCATGAGCTTTTTGGTCGAGAGATGTTCCTATGGGCTTCCGGCTTCCTGTTACCTTTTTGCTGGTAGTAATCTACGTTTCCGTTGGGAGCTTTCAGTAAATTAAAAAGCCGAAATAGTAGGCTCATTCGGTAAGCCTTTGTGTTTGCTATTGTGCGTTATTGTGACAGAATCTATAGTGTGCTAGGACAATGTTGCCTCAGAGAATTCAGTCCTACCTTTGCCGCACTTTGCTTCGTTTTCTATACTTCGCAGCATTTGGTATATGTCTCAGAAGAGTATTTACAGTAAGTTACTTGAACTACTGCAAAGAGTACAAATAACCTGATTTTGCAAGTGGGAATGTTGCACATTTGAACATTTCGGAACACGACACGTAAGGGACCTTTGACATATGGTGTAAAAACTGTGCATGTATTTCAAATTATTAGCAGAGAAAGCGCAGGGACATAGCTAACAGCAGAGAAGACACAAGTGGTGTCTTCCAACAGAAGTATTGAAAACGTGGTCTGTATAAATATACAGGGAGTCTCCTTCCTATTCCTCCGGAAAAAAATAAGGACATCGCCACTCCGTTTGGTGCGGTCGTGTGTAGATCCTCGTCGTTTCCGGTGCACATTGAAAACTGTGGGAGGAGCGATGAGGAGAGGGTGAATGAGGAGGAGGAGAAACGAGGTCGGAAGTCCAAGAGCGCGCATATCCGAACTTCGTCAGCTTCCGAGGCTGGAAGGTTGGAGACTGGTCGCGCAGCTATTTTTAGCAGCGCGATGTCCGCACTGGCTGCTGAAAGAAACTGCGGCAAGCTTCGTTAGACGACAGGTCTCCATCTCTCTCTCTTTCCGGTTAATTCTATGCTTATTTCTATTTTCAGTGCTCGCTTTTTGTTATGTCCTCTTTGGAGCCAACTTTCTCGGTCTTCCTTTTCTACACGTTCTATATCTTTGTTGCTCTATTATGCGTCTTGTCTGCGGATTCTTTTTCAAACAAGAAATCTTATCACGAAGCACTAGTGTGGCCTCAAAGAACGTTTCTTAGTCTCTCCAAGTCTTGTTAAGCGCATAACAGAAAGCAGCTCGTTCACAAAAAGCGCATATCCAAATTATCATCGGCCTTCGCCTACATCTTCTTTTTTACTGATTGCACAACTGTGCGCCGCAGAATTTGTGATCACCGATCATAAGACCACAGGCTGACGAATGTGACAGTAAATTGAAGACGATCCCCAAACGCTTGCTGAGGTGACAGAATAATTAGCGGCCTGATATTTATGTTAAGCGCACGTTGCTTAATTATCTTAAGTACTCGGTACATCTCCAACCGTCGGTTAGGAAGATACCAGACACTTGGCTATACATTTGTAACTTGTGGATGGATAGTGTGGATGGATTTATGACAAGCACCAGTCAAGCTGAAACAAAAGAAGTTGGGGAACAAGTGAGTGGCTGCACAGAACCAAGAAAAATAATAAAATCTGCAGTGGCACGTCGACGGAAGACGGTTTTGTTCCTAGGCATCGTACGGTGGTCTCAAAAGTGGCTGCTGATTGGACTTTGCTATTCACGGTCATCGCATCGTCGATGTTTAGCGAAGTACTTTTCTTGCTGAGAATCACTTCCTGATCGTCTGGAAGAAAGCACGGTAGGTACGGTACGAAGAAGTTTATTTAAAGATCCGGAGAAGTGCCACCCCTTAGGGTGACACCGCGGGCCGCTCCCACGTGGGGACAGTTAGACCGAAGCACTATTTTCGGAAATTCGAAAAGGTAATATTTAGCTGCTCAGCAACCGTAAACATGAACGCCGGTGAAGCACTAAAATTTTTAATTATTCTTCTACAACTTTATTTTTATACTCCAAAGCCTGCGAAGACGGAACAGGCCATTCAAATTTCATTTTAGTTCAAGCTCATTGTAGTACCAAGCAGTATAATAACGTCCCTTAATACATAATATCAAATAATATGCATCATAGTGACCTCCCAGCTAGTCATCCTAACCTGGGAGGTCACGTAATTACTCCTTTACGTGATCCATTTTTAGCGTCATTTTCCTTATTGGCTTAAACAACTTGATTATCGCCTTTCTCATAAGAAAACGTTTGCAATGTAGCTACGTGGCCTCTATTATGTCGATCCGTGAGTGAATGTCGACGTAAGGTCAAGGCCTGCTACTGACGACAACAAGCGCGCGCGGGCGGCACCGTCAACAAGGCCAGGCCATTCACTCTGACAAAGAATATGCGCGATACAAGAGAAGCACCAATATTCCTTGACTATTCCACGCGTGACCTCCTCTAGGGTTGTTTCTTCCGCCTCCGCAACAGTGTTTTCTTTTTTCTTTCCTTTTGTGTCTGCGGAAGGAGATGCATGTCTGAAAGCAACAGCGTGTAACACGGATAGGTTGAGATTGTGGATTGAGCTAGAGCAGCGGTAAACCACTACGCTCATGCAGTGCATTCATGCGCCCATTTATGGAACTTCTGTTGATGACAAGAATGGATTAGGCACAACTTATGAGGGATAGTCGAGCACCGTGCTTTTGTTTTTTTATCTTCGACTGCAGTGGTTAATGACGTGCAGATAACTGTTTCGTCCGACTTCGGCAGGAGAACGCCTCCTTATAGCTATTTCTCGGTTTGTGCATATATACACCGAGATGTCAAATCTACTTTGCTATTGTGCACTGCGGGATGTTTCTGGTGACTCTGCTAATTATGCTGCTTTCACTAACGTTATTTCATGATATTAGCGCCGAAACCACACAAGGATGGCGTGACATACGACGATGGGCGGTACTGCCTTTCCTCATTGCATATCACGCTGTCTTTGTATTGTTTTCTGTGCGAGGACGCTGTAATGGATTATCAACCTGCGCAAACCTACGTAATTTAATATATACCTTCGTTTTTTTTTTTTCTTATGGCACTGATTTCCAGAATAAACGGCACAAAAGAGGTTTGCATCGTTGATAATGACTTCTTCTATAGTTTTTTTCTTATCGTGACATTTCTTAATTAAGATTCGAAATTAGGCTGAACAGAAGCAACACGAGAAAATCTCGACCGAAATTGCTGGTGGCTCTAATTGCAAACGTCTGCAGTGCGGTGAATCCCTTGCTGTAATGACTTTCAGCATGCACCTAAATGAGGAGCTTTTTTTGTATTTGGGGAAAGGTGGGCTCGGAAAATATTCTTTTAGGCTGCCTGCTCCGGTATTCTGATTTATGAAGCTTGGCCGTGACGTTGACAGCTTCATTTGGCCCAGGTAGCAGGAATTGACAATCGCCTGATTTAGGCAAAAGCTTGTTCCCTACTTCACGATGTCTTTTGAAGTAACGTGTGTTTGGCGAGTAGGCTGCACTTTGCGTAGTCACTGTGCTTTCCGTGTTTGATGTTCACTTGCTCAGCGGTCATTACAGTTCGGTCGAAACAGCACTAACCATAATTCTACTACGCCACATTTTCATTGTCTCTCAATTCATTTTCGTTATTCAGTATCATCATTAACATGTACTTGGTGCAGACAAAGAACTTCTTTAACTTAGTTTCTTCATCTTTTTGCTACAGGAAGCTGAGGAAATTCGTTTGGGTGATGAGTTTTCCTAGGTCTTTCTTTAGACTTAAGAACAAAGCCCAATCTTTTAACGCGATAGCGTTAAGGAGGCGGAAATTCCAGTGTTGGTGTCGGCGTCGTTGGTTGTTAGCGAAAAATCAGCGCTGTCCGTGAGCGAGAAATCGAGAAAGATGCAAAGGAAATAAATAATAAAAAAAACCGCATTTCCCCGAAGGGGAGTATGAAGAAGTGCGAAGCACGGGGTGATGCTATGAGGGGGCGCGCGCGACTAAACTGCAGAGCCGAGCGAAGGAGACGGCAGCGAGAGAGCACGCGCCAGCCGACCCACGGAGGTCTGGCCGTTTTTAAGTGCAAAATGAGTGCAAAGCACTTTTACTGATGATGATGATCTGTCTTCCGAACTCGTTCCAAAGAACCCGCAACGCGTTCAACTTGTTGGCGGCGTTGCGCACGCCGGAGATGGGGCTCAGGTTGTTGTCGAACCACAGTCGATCGCACACCGCGCAGCTATATCCGAAGCTGCGGTCCAGGAAGTCTCGCTTGAAGCGCGCGTCCGGCCGATCGAATTCGAGGGCCCGCGCTCGCTCACGCATCGCGCGTCCCCGCGCCATATCGGCTTCGGGGTGCTCGGCTCGCTTCGCACGCTTTCGTTCGGCGTCTCGCCGCCGGCCTTCATCACCACAGGCAATGCGCGGGGCGCGCGCAGCCACGGAGCGGAGGGCGGAGCGCGCGCAGTCACGTGGGGCGTGACGTCGCTGCGCCGTTGCTACAGACGCTCCTCTCCGCTCCTCGCGCCGTTGCTATGGGACGGCGGATTCAGGGTCGCCTATAAAGTGCATTCGCACTTAAAATCTTCGGTTCGAGTGAGAAACGAACCCCGGCCGTCTGCGTGGCAAGCAGATGTTCCACCTCAGAGACACGCCGTTGCTTGAGACGCCTTCTGGAAAAAACGCTATTGGCCGCGAGATCGAGCGGAGTCGCCGCCTGGCGGCAACCGGCTGAAGCGCGCCTAGTGTGGATTGCTCCCTGCGTCGTCTGCTAGCCACGTCGTGTTTGCATGTGCGCGTACGTCCTGCACGTTCTCAAAGGGAAGTTTGTTCTGTTATGTTAGCGCGAGTTTAACTGCTCGTACGTATACCTAACATGGTGTACACAAGCAAATGAGCTTGCTCGGCTGCATGCGCATTGTAATAAGATCAGTGAGTGCGACTTTCGAGAAGGCTGTGTATTGGTGTCGTACGCCAGAATCATTTCAGTGTTGATGCCGTTTTCTGGTTCAAGCACACCCTAAAGTGCGCTTGGCATAGTCCCAAACATGAGGGACATTAAATTGTGTGTGAATGCAGCGTTTCAGCGGCTCGGTGGTAAACAAAAACGAGGCTCATGCACAGCTTTAGTTGTGCTTAAGATGTCCTTCTATTGTACGGTCGTGGTCCCGCTACAGCGAAATAATTCTATGAATTAAAGTCTGAGACTGCGGTACTCAAACTGTCCCTAAAATAAAGAAAAAAAACAGACAATGGAATGACACGGCAATGATAAAACGTAGTTGCCGCGCGCAATTTTAACTTGGGGCGAAATTAATGTACAGCCACCCGTGTGCTTAGATTTAGGTACGCTTTGAAGGACCCAGATGTTCAAAATTAAAATCCCGACGGCGTGCCCTACATTTATGTCGTGTAATTTCACGCAAAACCTCATCCTTTCTTTTTACATTATCTTGATCGTTGGTTTGAAGTTGTTATAAATTTATGGAAGGCAGCGGACATTATTAGTTTGAAAAAAAAGGCGCTTCTTCCACAAAATAACCGGACATTTGTTGCATCATTGTCGTGCACGTAATCAATGGATGAAATCTCTGTGCTAAACTCTTACCTGCGTATATATGCGTATTCGCGTGAACAGTGCTATTGAACTCATTGCACAGGAATATGGGCAGGTATACAAATGAACAAGAAGTAAACACTTAAGTAGTTCAGTTGTGCGTAGTTCACAAAACACAAGCTAAACACGTACAGAGAAAACAACAAAAAAACGTCATATAGTGCGTAAGCGCAGACTGTCATCCAGGGCAAGCATTCCTTTCATCGGCAGATTGCGCTTCTCTCACTAGTAATAGTAACGTTGCATGATCTTCGTGCATCGATTCAACAATGAAGAGCGTAAATATTACCAGTAAGCGGCAATCAACGCATTTTATTCACTGACAATCGGCTCAAACCGCTCACAATGAAGCGCCGCTGTGTGCATTTGTATACGCGCCTCCGACCGCCTCTCCACACTAACGCGGCGACGGTGCTGCCACATATAGGTCGATCTCGCGGCCAATAGTAATCCCATGAAGTGGGAGGAGTCTCCTTAACTCATGTAATATTGCGTGGCAGAAGCGTACAATCGCGCCAGGCGTCAAAACATGTGAATTGCGCAACGAGTGGGTGTTTTAAAGGCCCGCCCATTAAAAAGCAGTCAGACATATTTAATCATCATCATCAGAAAAACATCAAGAAAGTGAGCAGCTCCGTAGGTTCGCGTGTTGCGTTGCGGACGCGTAGTGGGCCCTTCGCTGATAACAAGCTCATTCAAATGTTTCCCCATCTTGCTTTTTTCACGTCATTGTTTTAACACGGAAGAAGCGTTCTGTTAATAATTAACAAGAAAATGTTTCGAATTTTGCTCAGGAGACGAACAGTCAATGTCATATTTTAATTATAGCCGAAGGTCTATTACGAAAATGAAAAAAAGCGGTAGGATGAACAATTTCTTAGTGGCCTACAGCATAATCTTCAAATGCGCAAAAGAGTGAGAATTTTAATTACACGAAACACAGACAGGCCCACATCGCGAGAGGAAAAGGGGAAAAAAGAGGAAATATCTATATGAAATATTGCGTATCTTTTTCATGTTATCTTCTCGCTATGTCCAGCCATGGAAAGAGGACAGCTCTTCAGAGCCGTCACATTTACTGCGATGCCCGTAGTTTTTCGCATTGTCAAACAAGGTGATGAGGCCTGGATGCTACCTCTACTGCAGAAGCATATCACTTGCGTAGGTTAGCGTGCTCTAATGAGGTATGACTGCACTGTCATGACGCGAGTGTTTTGCTGCGTCATGGCGTATCCTGCTCAGACTTCGTTCTAATCAAAGCACTTTTACACTTCTAGATAGCCTTCCGGGAAGTTTAGCATCTGATTAAGCCGTAATGTTGTCGACAGCAGCGTTTTTGGAGGCAGGGCTATTCCTATTCAGTCCTTTGATTTAAAAAAAATCACAGCATATCCACGAAGTGAATGATGATGAGTGGGCGAAGCTGCGGAGGTTCATCGGTAAACCGTGAATCTTCCGTGAATTCTGCCCAGTACATCATCACCGACGTGAGATCGGGCGCGTTGATACTAAAGGTTCGATGAGTTATGACGACTTGAAGCTCACTTTAATTTTACATGTACGCTGTGAATTTTCGTTGTTTAGAAAACCATTGCTTTAGAAAACATCTGGCGTCTTTCGTTAAGCAGCTGGCGTCTTTTCGTTTTGCTTTAGAAACATCTGGCGTTCTTTCGTTTTGCTTTTACAAAACATCTGGCGTCTTTCGTTGCTTTATTTCATCAATCAACGGCGTTTTGAACAAAATTTTTATTGTTTAAACACGCACAGGAGAAATCACACCAGGCATTACCTTGGAGGTAAACAATGGCTGCTAATGGGAATGAGAGACAGAAGAAGTCGGCTTTTAGCTAACACTTACACTTCTACTTCTACTAACGTTTCCTACTGGAACATGCCAATGGCTGCTAATGGGGAATGAGAGACAGCAGAATTCGGCTTTTAGTTAACGCGCACGCTGCGAATTCTTTATTGTTCAACAACGCACAGGAAAAATCTCCCACCGGCACCACCTTGGAGGTCAAAGCGTAAGACTGGTTACGCACTACGACTACTACGACTACGACTACGAGGGACGAACGGGTGCCGCCTTAAGGAGCTTCGCCCCTAAAAGCTTGGTATCGAATTACTAGGCTCGCAGTGGAGATAGTCACGACTCGTTTGCCAGCATGTGGGTCCTCTCATTGTTGGGGCTACAAGCATGACCCGTTATTAACTTGGTGGTCCTTTTAAAACCTGTCGCTTTAGCATGGTAGAAAAACAATCATGTAGCACCGGCAAGAAATCGCTCGTGCTACTTTTAGTTCCTTAATCAGATTGCCTCACGCTAAGTCACTTTCATACCATCAACCCATGTAGACTGGACGTACAGGGATACGCAGTGAAGAGTATGAGGCCGAATTGATTTCGTTCGTTGCCTCAGGTGTGGTATTAAGAAGGTAAACTAATGTGAAACAAAAGAAACTGAATTTTTAATAAAGAGAAAGAGAACTCGCGCTTCGTGTGCCCTTGCATTTTTTACTTTTTGATTGTTCCTTTTACACGCCTTATCTACAAAGCTGTGGACTGCTGCTTATCTAAGTGCAGTGTATTCTGCACTGTCACATTTTGGTGCAAATGTATGTATACACGTATGTTCTTGTACTCTATCTTTTCGTGCTTTCTTGTACGCATGTATTATGAAAATTCTCAAGCATTCGAGTTCGAAAGACCCTCTTCAGCGCTCTTCATTTCAGTTTCTGCTCTCATATTTAGTTTCGCTGGCACCCAACTGTAACCAGCACCGTTGAATGCCCCGAATTCTCCTACGAATTCAAGTCATCAAATTACATTTAACAAAAAAGGAAAAGGCGCAAGAACAACTAAAGGGACGAAGGGCTGCATGGAGAAGCACGACGACAATTGGAATATGCTGGCTGCCGATGTTTCGGAGTGCGGAAAAACGACAAATAAGCTAAAATACGAAACAACCGGAAGGCGGTGGCTTCCTTTCTCGTTCTGCGATCAAGACTCGACCCTGTCACGCAAGTTCTGGCCGGTTTTTGCCTAAGGGTGCGGCCCAAATGCGGCTCAAATCTTCTTTGATGTCGAGGTCGTTACGTGCGAGGATCCGTGGGCAGCATACGCTTCGGAAGATACGCAGAGCGGTCGCACGCTAATGGACGCCATTCTGAGGCTTGAATACCTGGGGCAGGCTCCGTGCTTTTTCATCTTATTCGTGTTCTCTCCGCGTAAAACAGCCCAGGTGCGAGAAAAAGATAAAGGCGTTAGAGGTGTTAAGAAAAAAATGGAAAATTTCGCATGAAGGGCGAAGCGTTGACAGCGCCAGAAAGGTATAGCGCTGCGCGTCGACTCTTTCCACGGTATTGAAATCTACATGAGGCACGGAAAGCGAATTCTGCTGGGTGTTAGAGGCACTGTACTTTCACCTGTAAATATGACTACTTGGGCAATAAAAGGGTGATTGGTGACTCGAAACGCTACCATTTATTTAAAGAAAAGTCTCGGTGCTTTGGCGAGTCATTTTGGTGTTGGAAAGTGCCCGCCGTGTTAGCTCAGTGACTAAGGTGTCGCGCTGGTAAGCTCGAGGACGCGGGCTCGATTCCCAGACTCGGCGGTGACATTTGGATAGGCGAAGAGTGTTGCCAGAACAGGAATGCATTTAGATTCAAGTGAATTTTAAAGGATCCCACGTGTTCGAAATTAACCTGGAGTCCACCCACTACGGCGTGCCTCAAAATCATGTCGTATTTTTGTCACGTAAAAAAAAATCACAGCATATCCACGGAGTGAATGATGATGAGTGGGCGAAGCTGCGGAGGTTCATCGGTAAACCGTGAATCTTCCGTGAATTCTGCCCAGTACATCATCACCGACGTGAGATCGGGCGCGTTTATACTAAAGGTTCGATTAGAGTTATGACGACTTGCAGCTCACTTTAATTTTACATGTACGCTGTGAATTTTCATTGTTTAGAAAACCATTGCTTTATAAAACATCTGGCGTCTTTCGTTAAGCAGCTGGCGTCTTTTCGTTTTGCTTTATAAACATCTGGCGTCTTTTCGTTTTGCTTTTAGAAAACATCTGGCGTCTTTCATTGGTTTATTTCATCAATCAACGGCGTTTTGAACAAAATTTTTTTTTTGTTTAATCACGCACAGGAGAAATCTCACCAGGCACTACCTTGGAGGTAAATAATGAATGCTAATGGGAATGAGAGACAGAAGAAGTCGGCTTTAAGACACTTCTACTTCTACTAATGTTTCCTACTGGAACATGCCAATGGCTGCTAATGGGGAATGAGAGACAGAAGAATTCGGCTTTTAGTTAACGCGCACGCTGCGAATTTTTTATTGTTCAACAACGCACAGGAGAAATCTCCCACCGGCACCACCTAGGAGGTCAAGATCTGGCACTAGCGCTACGACTGGTTACGCACCACGAGGGACGAACGGCTGCCGCTTTAAGGAGCTTCGCCCCTAAAAATTTGACCATCTCCCACTGAAGGGAACTATGTGGGGATGCGAAGGAGCGCATGGGTCGACTTAAAGTTCCGTTCATCACGGGCACCTTGCCCGATGTTAACGCTTCCTTGCATGTGGAGCACACCCTGAATTCACTGTAGTTGCTGTTACTATTACTGGTTTTAAACTCTTGTTGGAGCACGCCACGCGGGTTCATCGCGCGTCTGTAGAATCTCGTTCCCCGACGCCATCACGTGATGGCTGAGAGAGTGTAAGGGGGAGAGGCCACAGCGTCTTACCCAGACCCTTACACAGGTCCGAACGCACTAAGGCGTGGTTTTGTCTGCGTTACGCCAAGCTAGGACAGCATACGCCAGCACCGGCCCCTAAAGAGCTCTGCACGTATCATCATCAAGGCGGTCGAAGTACAAGACGAAGAAGACTTCTTGGCGCGAGCGCGCGCTCAATATATTACAGATGGCTATGGTAGGTTTTAGAAAGCGGACGATCGCCAATGGAACTACGGACAAAGCCCAGCGCAAAGCTGCTTCGCATCTAAAATACATAATTTAGCTCGTTTGCAATAATTAACTGGTGATATCACGCCCCAGTGACGTCACGAGTTTAATTTCACAGCTACAGTTGCCATATAGTTAATTCTGAGCTTCGTGTAAACTGGAATCGCACCCGCGTCAAGGGCTCAATATAAGATACTGCGTCAACTATTGGCTATCCAGAAGGGCCGGAGCATCAGTTAGCCCATCTCACTCATTCCACTACTGAAGGCAATCTGTAGCACATGCTTTATAGATTCATGCGCCTAACTCATCTGACATCCTGGAAACCGTACGTTTCTAAGTGCATGTTCAATGCACGCTGAGTGCACGCTGAATATAAGGGAACGAAGCTTGACAAGGTGCTAATTATAGACTATAATACTAGTGGCAATGCGTATGGTGGTGGTTCTCAATTCGTCATGCTGTTCTACATAGAATCGCGTGTCATGTTTAAGTTTATGCTCCGCATGAACTTTACAAAAAGCAATGGATGGAATAACTGCATAACGTTTCATTCGGTTGTTTGTTGTTGGGTTGTCGTGAATCTAGTATAGGCAAGGAATGTTAAAAACCTTAAATTAAAAGGTGCCTTTGTAGGACCTCTTGCTAATTACATCTTACGTCACAGTCAAATTAACGGTTTCCTACCCCGCTAAACCTGAATTGGCAGAGGCCCATTACAGCTTCCCTCAAAGAGCGTGTCGCAACATTTCCTCGTGTCTCAACAAACACCAATTTCCTAACTCGTGCCGGAATAACAAACGTAGGGCTTGCGCAACGTCCTTTATGCGCAGAGATAATTAAACTCCCGCATTAATTAGCGCATACATTAGGTTCGTTATCGATGCATGCACGCTTCCAAACCTACGCGTACACATCGTCTTGTCATTAGTCTTTTCAGGAAGCGTGCATAGTCATCCCGAAGGCAGGCATACTGGAAGGTTGTCCGAATACTCCGTGCACGTAACGGGAATAATAGACGCACAGGGAAACGGAGCAGCCCACAGAGCATCGGTAAAGGGGATGACCACCTTTAATATGGTTAAAGTATTTTCACCTTTCATAGCTATAAAAATCAGGATTTCAAGTTACTGCAATCAAGACATCAAGTAATTTCCAACCACTCGTAAAACAAGGTCTTTGTCGGTTTATGCCGTGCATTTTATAGCGTCTCCGCCTCACTTTAAAACAACCACAGTTTACTTCGAAGTTCATTCTCGCAACTCACACCAATCACTCATTCGGAATCTTGTTGTGTTCATCATTGCACTACATGTCACGGTGCATTCCGAATTACTAAGTACGGATCGTGGCATCCCAGGCGCTATCATGTTGGTTTTTAGTTTTTCGCCTTTTTGTATGTTTCTTTTTTTTTTGTCGGAAGAAAACACAAGAACAGTGCAAACGCGTCGAAAGAACGTGCCATTTATAACTCATTGAGAGCATGCGAAAGTCGCAACAAAAATGTGCGTTATTAGCAAAAGACAAACGCATGTTAAGGACAAAACGGTGACCAGTGATAGTGAAAGGGTTTTTAATGTACTGTATGAGGCGGCCAAGTTTTCGCCGTCAATGACGCTTTACTTTCGTTTATATTAAGAAACGTGATTTCCTCCGCCAAAAGAGCTTTCTCATGTTGATGACAGCGTTCACCCGTCAAGGTCAAGACTCTTGCTAACTTAATCTCCTCTGGCGGAAACAATGAAAGAATGAAACATGAAGCAGGGCTTTCGACTCCCGTTACGAAAAACCTTTGTTTGAACAGTACTACTGATATTGAATTGTTTCCTAACGCCATGAGTAATATTGCGCTCCTGGGGCTCGCTTGAAACTTTTCGCCTGTTTCGCTTTTGACGTGATAGGAATGCTTGCACTCAACAAATACAGATGCCCTATATCCTTCCCTTAGTGGTTTAAGTCGAAGAGCTGTAGCTTACAAAAAAAAAATAGCAGAAGCCATTCGATATTGGACGGTGGCGTAATTTCGACGCAATAGATGCGCTTTGTAATGTCAGCCTAGCGCTATCCTGCCTAGACAATCTTAATCTTAAAATTGCTTAATCTAAATTTTTCAACTCTGTTATATTTTTCAGGTTATTGATAGGGAAATATAAAAATAGTTTTCTACAGGTAAAAGAAGGAAGAATAACGGCACTACTCACCGCTATTGTGAAGCTGGAGACTGGTTTTAACAGTGAAAAATGTATGGAATAATGTAGCGTTCCTCTAAGGTAAATTACTGAGACATTGAGCTAGAGAGAGACGGATGTATTCCGCCATTTATTATCCCTGTTCTCCACCTCTCCTCTTTTTCTTCTTCTCCCTGATGCCTCCGCGTTGATGCTTCAGGCACAGACCGCTTCACTCTCCCGGACTTCATTGTTCACACCTCCTGGTGTAATATTTAAAAATATTGCTGATGGAGGCGCATTCTGTGTGCCCAGAGACTCCCAGGTACCAGATGGTCTTTAAGATACCCCGTAGCGAAGCCGTCTTGACGACTTGAAAGGGCCCACAAAACTTATCATTAGAATTCCTTATTCCTTTCCGCACCAGGACGAAGTCTCCAGGTTGTATGTCTGGTATGTCACTGCTCTGTCTGCTGTCGAAGTTTTTCTTCATTTTCTTTTTGAACGCCTCTTGCTGTTTTTCCGTTTTCTTTTTCTCAAAAAGCACCAGGTTTTCAAGAAGGCCCAGTTCACGGTCTGCTGGAAGCACCGGTACAGTCCCTGAAGCGGCAAAAAGAGGACTGCATCCAAGACCACTAGTGCAAGAACGGTTGTGATGTCTCACGGCGGCTTCGAGGCAGCATTTCCAACCACCAGGAAAGTTCGGGTACATCTTCATGTACTGCTTGATGTCTCGTATTGCACGCTCAGCGAGGCCATTAGCAGCTGGGTGGTATGGTGCGCAAAACTTGACTGTCACTCCGTGGTCGTTCGCCCATTTGGAAAGCTTTGTGCTACGGAAAGCTGGACCATTGTCGCAAACTAATGTCTTCGTATTCCGAAAACATTCTGCCTTCAGAAGAGCCATGATGCTGTTGGCGTCTTCCTTTCCTGCCCTGGCCGTAACCATTCTCGTGCACTCATCGATAGCGAGAAGGAAAGCTTGCGTCTTCCTGACCCCTTCCCCTTTCTTTTTGAGCTCTGCGAAGTCCAAGTGAACAACATCGAATGGGACGTTGGAGTGATCTGTCGTTATCATAACGTCCGTGGGCTGTTTGTATTTGACTTTGTTCGTTTGGCACTCGTGGCATGTACGGATGTAGGTCCTGATGTCATTTTTCATACCTGGCCACTTAAATCTTTTCAGTAGTTTGCCGTACGTGCGCCAAAAACCGTCATGTCCGCCTGATTCGGGGGTGTCGTGGTAAAGATGCAGAATCTTGGGAATCAATGTTGGTGGCACCTGATATTTGCCATTAATGAATTTCATTTCTTCGGTACCTTCCCAGAGCTTTGTGTGATTAATTTGTATAGGATTGTCAACTGCGGTTGGTATGAGAAGCCTGGACAGCGCATCCGCATCAGTGAGTAGAGGACCTGGACGATGTGACACGATGAAGTCAAACTATTGCAGATAATTTACCCACCTAGCGATGCGGCCTTTTGGTTGTGTCATACCGAGTAGGTGAGTCAATGCTTGGTGGTCTGTAAAGAGGGTAAATTTTGCACCCTCTAGGTACGTTCGAAAATACTGCACAGCTTTCAATACGGCCAGCGCTTCCTTTTCTGTGGTCGAGTAGTTCACTTCAGCCGGCTTCAGTGTGTAGCTGTAATACCCTACTACATAATGTTTTTGGTTATTCAAGTCTGGTAGCTTCTGGTACAGGACTGCTCCGGTCGCATAATGTGATGCATCTGTATTCAGCACAAACGGCAAGGAAAAGTCTGGTATCCGTAGGATAGGGTCCGACGATATAATCTTCACAAGGTCAGAGTAAGCCCTTTCACAGTCGCCATCCCATTGGAACGGTATACCTTTCTGGGTCAAGCGTGTGAGACATCTTGTTTTAATAGCATAGTCTTTAATGAAAGACCGAAAGTGTCCGGCCAGACCCAGAAACACACGCAGTGAATGTATGTCATAGGGCTTTACCAATTTTGAGATTCTCTCAACGGATTCCTGCTTTGTGCTTTTCGTGGACCCGTCGAAGACTCTTCCGAGGAAGACTACCTTTTCTTGGAAGAAGGCACTTTTCTTAAAGTTCACTTTGAGACTTGCAACACTCAAAGCTTGCAAAATTAAGGACAGGTGTTCGCGATGCTCTTCTTTGGTCTTCGAGTAAACAATTATGTCATCGATGTAAACATTGCAGAATATGCCCAAATACGGCTTCAGGGTTTCGTTCATGATCTTTTGAAACCAGGCTGCGGAATTCTTCTACCCGAATGGAAGCCTGTTGTATTCATATAAGTCAAATGGTGTAATAAACGCCGTGTACTTCTTTGTGATGGATGATGGATGAAAGAACTTTATTGAGGTCCAATAGGTCGTGCTAGTTTCCTAGCCCGAAGCGGGCCGCTCCCACGTTGGGACCGAAAGACCTAGTCTTTCGGCCGCTTCGCGGGCCCGTTGGACTGCCCATAATTGTCCCTCTAATGTCGGACTGCGCAGAGCTGCGTCCCACCGCTCTTCAGTGTTTTCCTTGTCGCTGCGTAACGCGGAGCAACGCCAGAGCATATGAGTGAGATCTATTGTTTCGTGGCATGTTTGGCATGTTGTAGGAGTAGAGAACTCCGGATAAATCTTGGTAATTAAGAGCGGGTTCGGATAGGTTCTTGTTTGTAAGAGCCTTAGTGTAATGGCCTGTGCTCGATTTAGTTTACTGTGTGGAGGGGGGAAGACCCTGCGTCCTAGGTAAAAGTGCTTTGTTAGCTCGTTGTAAGAGAGGAGGTGATCCCTGCATTCTGAAACCTCAGCATCTTCTTGCCTTGTGGCTGCACGGTTGGCAAGTCCTCGTGCAGCATTGTGGGCAGATTCGTTGAGGTTCGCGGGAGCACCGTTGATTTCTCCCATGTGAGCAGGAAACCAGATGATCGTGTGTGGTTTGATTACCTTTCCCTTGAGAATTGCCAGAGCCTGTCTGGAAATAACTCCTTTGGCAAATGCTCGGACGGCTGCCCTAGAATCGCTGTGGATCCTCGATCTATTTGGGTCTAAAAGCGCCAGTGCGATGGCTACTTGCTCAGCAATTTCTGATTCTGTGGTGTAGGTGGAAGCCGAGTTGACGAGTTCACCTTCGCCGTTCACAAGTACTACTGTGAAGGCTCGTTTATTGGACATGAAAGCCGCGTCGACAAACGAGCATTCTTCAGCCTGATTTTTAGCTTTTTCTAGCAGGGCTTTGGCTCTGGCTTGCCTTCTGCTCACATTATGAATGGGGTGAACATTCCTTGGAACAGGCAGAACTGTTATATTCTCCCTCAAATCGTTGGGAATTTCTTTATGGTTGTTATCTATTGCTGTTATTGGTATACCAATCCGTGTGAGGATGTGCCGTCCTGATCGCGTGGTGGAGAGTCTAATGAACTGGGCTCTTTCTTGTGCCTCTGCTATTTCTTCCACTGTATTGTGCATCCCGAGCTGCATGAGCCTGTCAGTCTCGGTGTAGACAGGTAGCCCAAGAGCTACCTTGATTACCTTCCTTAACAATACATTTAGTTTGTCTCTTTCGGATCTCTGCCACTCGTGCATGGCTGCTACGTAGGCGAAGTGACATAGCACAAAGGCGTGAACTAGTCTTACGACGTTGTCTTCTCCAAGCCCTTGTCGGCGGTTAGTCACTCTTTTAATGAGCCTGATTGCGTTGTCCACTTTCTTAGCGATACGTTGTATTGTTTGATTATTGGAGCCGTTGGATTCTATCACCAAGCCCAGGACCCGGATAGAATTAACTCTTGGGATGACGCTTCCGCTCTTGGTATAGACCGTGATCTCGTTCTCCTCTGGAGGAATCCAGCCCCTGGGTTTGCGGCCTCTTCTCTTAGGTCTGTATAACAGGAGTTCCGATTTCTTGGGTGAGCATCGCAGTCCCGTTGGAATGAGGTACTCTTCAGTGACGTTAACGGCTTCTTGTAATTTTTCTTCTATTTCTCCGTCGCTGCCTCCAGTACACCATATCGTGACGTCGTCCGCGTAAATCGTGTACTCTATGCCTTCGATATCTTCGAGTCTTTTGGCGAGACCTATCATACAGATATTGAAAAGGGTAGGCGAGATGACCGCTCCTTGGGGTGTACCTCGGTTGCCAAGCTTCACTGTATCTGATGTTAGATCCCCAGCCTTGAGCGTTGCCGTCCTTCCACTGAGAAAAGCCTGAACATATTGATAAAAGTGACTACCCAAACCGAGGTTTGAAATGGTCTTGAGTATAAAGGTATGATGGATATTATCGAAGGCTTTCTCCATGTCTAGTCCCAGTATTGCTCTCGTGTCCCTTGTCCTGTGGCTGATTATTTGGTTCTTGAGTAGGAGCATGGCATCTTGCGTAGATAGACCATGTCGGAAGCCTATCATCCTGTGAGGGTAAACCTCGTGCTCTTCCAGGTACCGAGATAATCGATTTAGTATAACATGTTCAGCAGCCTTTCCCACGCATGATGTGAGGGAAATCGGTCGTAGATTCTCAAGGCCTGGGGGCTTTCCCGGTTTTGGGATTAAAATGGTGTTAGCGGCCTTCCATTCGCGAGGAACTTCACCGTTCTTCCACATCTCATTAATTAGTTGTGTTAAGTACTCTATGGAGTCGTCATCCAAATTGCGGAGCATCTTGTTTGTTATCCTGTCGGGACCGGGGGCAGATCTTCCGTTGAGGTCGTATAAAGCCACCCTCACATCTGCTATTGTGAATTCAGCATCTAAAATGGGGTTGCTTGGACCCGCATAGCCTAATCGAGAAGGGGGCGGCTGCTGTGTGTCCTCGACGGATAGGTACCTATTCACTAGCTCCTCAATAACTTCCGACTTAGATGAATCGTTTTGTGCCACGTGCAGAATTTTGCTCAACGTGTTGCGCTGATTCGATTTCGTGTTGGTTTTATCTAGTAGATGCTTGAGTAGATTCCAGGGTCCTCCTTTCCTCATTCGGCCATCTATGGAGTTGCAAACCTCATCCCACTGTTGTTTGGATAGGGTTTTGCAATGCTCTTCTATCGCTTTATTGATTTCGGCAATTTTCTTTCGCAGCCTACGGTTGAGTCTCTGGCCCTTCCACCGGTTAAGTAGGGACTGTTTAGCTTCTATGAGGTGCGCTAGTCGGCTGTCCATCTGCTCGATAGGGAGATCCGCGAGCACCTCTTTAGTTGCGGCGTCAACATCCTCCCTTAGCTGTGCTGTCCATTGTTCCAGGTTCACTTCTCCAATCACCCTTTCCTTTCTGACTTTGCGGAATTCGTCCCAGTCTATGACCTGAAATTTGCGTAGTCTCTTCTGCCGAATTCGTAAGTCGATCCTTAATATATTATGGTCACTACCAAAGTCTTGGTTCAAGTTAGTCCAGGTGGGTTCCGTAGCGTTGTGTACAAAAGTGAGGTCCGGAGTTGTGTCTCGACATGTCGATGTGCCGCATCTAGTCGGGAATGCTGGGTCTGTGATGAGCGTTAACTCTAGGTCTGTCGCTTCGCGCCATAGGCTCTCCCCTTTGTTGGTATTGTAGTGGTAACCCCACGCATGATGGGGAGCGTTGAAGTCTCCGGCAACGATTAGCGGAGAGTCTCGAGCTAGTTTGACAGCTTTGGTAAGTAGGGACTTGAATCTTTGCTTCATATCTTTAGGACTGCTGTAGACATTGAGAATAAAGATGCTTTCCTGATTGCCAATTGAAGAGTTTGGAATGATTTCCGTCATGATGTATTCAATTTTGCTACCTGTCACCTTTAGATCGTGGCTGATGTGCGTAGCCCTGTTAGTAACTAGGGTTGCGATACCCCTCCCCCCATCGTTACACTTTATCTCCGAGCTATACCCGGGCAAAGCGACGCTGGGGGTGAGCGTTTCTTGGAGTAAGATGACATGCGGTTTCTCAGGGTGCGATCGAATATATTGTTGCAGGGGCGCCTTTTTATGTTGGTAACCCCTGCAGTTCCACTGCCACATTTTAATTGTACTAGTTTGTGCAGCCATCGTGCTTGGGCTGAGGTGTGTTATTTAGTTTAGGAAGACTGTGAGACCTCGTGCGTTGAACGAGAGGTTCAGGAGCCGTGGGGGCCAGAGCTGGGACCACCGTATCGTTGAGATATGCTTCAATCTTGAGGAATCTCTGGTTAGTGCGCTCTTCCATGGCTGAAATACCTGACTGGAAGTGTGTCAGCCTTTCGTTAATCTGCTTCACGCTCTCGCTGAGTGCTGTGAGCATTTCTTTGACTTCAGATTTCGCCCTGGTAGGCACTTGTTCACATGGAGTTATGGCTCGCTTCTTAGGCGCGGGTTTCTCCTTATCCCCCTCATCATTGGTAACGTCCATGGGTCGTGGGACTTCCGATTGCGTGCTATTGCTGCTAGATGAGGGTGGCTGATTTCTTACGGCTATCTGAGAGCTTCTTCTAATTTCTGCCATTTCCGTAATGAGCTTCTCTATCATGGTTCTTAGCTTATCATTCTCTCTTTCTAGTTGCGCTATCCTATCACTTTCTACTTTGGTATGCTCATGCTCTGGCGTTCGCTCGCGCGTTACCTGCTTTCCCTGCGCTCCTCCTCGGACTCGATCGGCCCAGGTTGACTGCCGTTGACGATCTTCGTCCCTGGGGTGTGAAGGTCCTCCAGGCGATTCAAAGCACAGCTGCGCCCCGTTGGAGAAGGATCGTCCCCGAGCTCTGGATTGGCTCCTAGATCTTGAATGGCCTCTGGTTCTGGAGCGATTCTTGGAACGGGAGCGTCCCCTGGATCGAGGGCGCCTTTCCATCGCTGGTTCCGCGTTGCTGGGCGTGCTGCGAATTTGTTTGCTTGCTTCCTCGTTGGCCCGTTCTCGTCTTCTCCTTCTGACCACGTATGGTATCTGGAAACGTTGCTTGCAGTCTTTGTCGGCCGTCAGGTGGGGTCCTCCACATAGGCCACATTTCGGTGAGCATTGATGTGACTCCTCTGGCTTGGGTGTACCACAACCCCTGCAAATTGACTCTTCAGGGCTCGGACACACATCCGCTCGGTGGCCCAACTTGCCGCATGCGTAGCAGACGTCCATGTGCTTGCGGTAGAGAAAACATCTCACCAAGGTCGGGCCGTACCGTACGAAGTTTGGTACTTTAAGACCGTCAAATGCGATGATGACCGTACCCGTGTTCTTAATTCTCTTCACTGCTAAGGCTAGCGGATTCCTGTCGTTGACAATGTTACTTTCCAGGACCGCGGGACCATCATTGGCATCAATGTTGCGTATGACACCTTTGCACGTGCTGTGCGGAGCCGTTTCGTAGGCGCTGACTTCTTTGTGTCTTCCTTCAATGGAATCTGCCAGAAGCCTTTGCAAAGGTCTAATCGTGAAAAGCAACTGCAACCACCGGTCTCGTCAATGATATCATCAATCCTAGGCATTGGGTATGGTATCAACTCAGTTTGCTGGTTGAGAGCCCTGTAATCTGTGCACAGACGAAAAGTGCCGTCTTCTTTCGGAGCAATAGTTATTGGCGATGCAAATGGCGACACCGAAGGTCTTATAATGCCAGCATCAAGCATCGCTTGTAACTCTGATTTCAACCATACCTTTTTTTCACGGGACATATTATACGGACTTCTTCGAACAATTGCTTTGTCCGCGAGGTCGAAAGGAACCTCATGAAATCGTATCGCTGGAGGGTAGTTTCCTATGCAGGAGAGCTCTGGGTACTTTGTTTGTATGTCTTCCTCACAGTCAATTTGTCTTAAGCGTTGAGGCGCCTCTATCTCATTCTTTGTTCCTAGGCGGTCTTCAATTAGAACCTTGTCGTCCCAGTAAATGTTCATCTTTAACTTCTTTATGTCAGGGCGAGATAGTAGGAACTCGTAACTGACATCTGCCAGCACCAACGCATCGGTTGTAATTCTGTGGCCTTGAAATTCGAGAACTACAGATGTCCACTCATTACGAGAACTCACAGTCCCATCATATGCCTGAACGCGCAGAGTCCTTCCAGCATGCAGGCTCCTGACGTCCACGAGCCTCTTGTTTACTATCGACACAGATGCTCCACTGTCGTCGGGGGCTTTCATTTCCACGTCATTGACTTTAACAGGAACGTGGAGCAAGCAAGTGGACACGACGTATACTGTATCGTTCAAGCCTGTCATTTGGGGCTCTTCATAGGACTCTGGTTCTCTCAGCGGCAACAGCTGAGGTACTGACAGTGTGTCACTATGACCATTGCTATCGTGGCATGAACTTTTCTTTAGACAAGGTGACGAGCTAGACACATGAACTAAGTGCTCATAGGCGTTCAGTTCATGTGGTGCGTTCAATTCAGCTGAGTTAGAAACCAGTTCTGTTTTACAGGGCGGTAATTCTTGCGGCAATTCAGCTGTTGGCGACACGAATTCCAGGCACTGTAGGAGATCTTCAAATGTCTTCGGGGTAGCTGGAGAAGGTTATCCCACTTGGTGACGTTCGATCAACGAAGAATGTCACCCACATGTTCGCTTGACGGCTGCGCCAAAATGTAGCGTTCCTCTAAGGTAAATTACTGAGACATTGAGCTAGAGAGAGACGGATGTATTCCGCCATTTATTATCCCTGTTCTCCACCTCTCCTCTTCTTCTTCTCCCTGATGCCTCCGCGTTGATGCTTCAGGCACAGACCGCTTCAAATAATATAAAAGAAATTTGCAACTGAACAAAAAAGATTTTTTTGTCTTGCTGCGGTCTGGTTTTGTCGATTTCAGTTGCACTGCCACCATTTTACGGGTGTGGGGTACGTACAGATGAAGTATAATATACCTGCAGGTTATCTGACATCGCGTGAATACGCATGCCACACAGCGCTTATGAATAACGCAGCGAAAATGACATGAAGAACGCCTGCCATCCACTGTACCTTACGCTACGTGCAATCCTTATTCGATGGGTGTTGTACACGATCTGTCGGCTCTCACCCACCATGGTGATCTAGCGGTTACGGTGCTTAAGTGCTGACCCGAAGGTCGCGGGATCGAATCCCGGCCGCGGCGGCCGCATTTCGATAGAGGCGTATTGTTAGACTCCCGTGTATTTAAATTTAGGTCCACGTTAAAGAACAGAAGATGGTCAAAAATTTTCGTAGCCCTCCACTAGGGTGTCCCTCATAATCAAATCATGGTCTTGAGACATAAAACCCCAACGATTATTATATTAGTCGGCTCTGTACAGCACATGCAATCGCGTGGAAATAAACGTTCAACATGTGGATATGGCTCAATAGTCGAATATGTGTAATTGTTAATGTTTAAAATGTTGCGAGATCTTTGGAGGAATGTCACATTCTTATCAGGTATCATCAATGTCAGTCCTAAAATATCTGCTTTGGAAATTGAAATGAGCATAACTTATGGGTATGTACTTGTCGCAGCAGAGCGTTGGTACTGCGTCCTAGCGCCCGATGAAACCTTACAGGCCCTAACAACGTTGCTAAGAGGCAGTAATGAAGCGGCGAAGTATTGGTGCGCAACAAGCTCATTTTAACATTTACTTTCATTCACAAAATATTTTCTTATTTTGGGTGATCCCCCTTCAAGATACATTTTCGTCTAGTTTTGTCATTGATAATGCGTGATGTTACAAAGTATACAAAGGTACCTTGTAATTCTATTCAGATTGTACATATTTACATGCCAAGCCTTGAACCCTGCAGCTGGACATTTTGCCGCCAATTCTCGCCTTACGGTGTGCTCTGTACCTCTCCCAGATAGCATCTGTTCGAGAAAGTGGAAATCATTTCTCTCCCTTTTGTTTCCAAATGAAGTCGGCGTGTTTGCCCTGCAAGCCTACTTACCATAGAAATTATACTCAGTTGACTCGTGTGTGTCTTGGAGGACAAGACCGCGCTTCTTACCACCTGTGTTTGCTTCCCCATTCTTACGACTTCTTGAAAGCACCTCTCGGGATAAATCAAGGCGCGCGAGAGAAGGCACGACCACAAATGAATGGCGCCCGCCGCCAGGGCCTTTCTTCGTAGGGTTTCGCACCAGTCATATGCTAGCACACAAAGGAGACTACTCGGGCATTTTTCTGGTTCTTATTTACTGAGGAGGACCTGTGGCTCAAGTTAAGGGTTGTTAAGAGTTCTATGGAGAGCCATGTCAGAGACAGACTGCAGGCTTCTGCTTAGCCCTTTCAATGAAATAAACGCGTGTTTGAAAGATGTGTGTCCACTATACTGCATAATTTTGCGTTGATAACCTGGCTGTGTTTAGAGCCTAATGTCAAGTATGTTGGAATCATGACCACTAACACATGATGTTCTTGTAATAAGAATAGGGTTGGGTTATTTGCACATCTTTTAAGGAGTTCCGCCATCGCATCTGAAAGATTATGAAGGCCAAAGCCTTAAATGCGTCATAAAACATGAAATTTGTGCGTCGGCGTCTCGCGTCCTGCGACGTCGAGGACGAGTAGTGCAAAAAATGACCTTGTGATGACGTCGCCATATGACGCCAGCATGACCTCACAGATCGCAAAAAATTGTGACGTCGTCATGACATCACAAATTCTGATGTGACGTCATGTGACGTACCGCCACATGATGTCGTTGTATCGCCCTCGTTTGGATGGCGAACAAAACCGGAGAGCGCGCGATCTCATAGAAGAAAATAAAGACGGCGCTTCGCAGTGGCACATGTAGCCACGGATCGTGTTCTCTGCTGGCATCGACTCTGGTTCAGCCATCTCGTTCCTTCGCTCCTGTGGCATAAGCCTATACCGATCATCATTAACATCGTAGCTTAGTCAAAGGTGGGCTCATTACGGAGGCAGTGCAAACCAGGTTAAGTGCCTCCGATCCTGGAGGCAGTGCGAAACCAAGCTAGGTGCGCAAAGATTTCGGAGGGTGGTGGGGCAACATAAATACATCTAGAGAGCCTACATGACTGGCCGTTCATGTAGGCTCCCTAATACATATTGAGAAGAAAAATAAGGTGGCTTTCGCCCTCGAGTCGTCTTAGGTCAGCACTACATTTCATGTCTACTAACAAGCTTCAAGCCTTTACAAAACTGTATATGCCTTCGGATGTCCAACTGTCCAACTTTTGCACGCACTTTATCAGAAAACATAACAGTGCCCTATTAGAGCCCCAGATATTGTGAATGCGCTGATATAAAGCTTTCAGTAGGTAATTAGTAGACCTTTTTTGAAGTACTTGTCAAGAAGTAACGATGGCATTGCTACACAGCAATGTGTTCGATCAAGAGTATGTATCATCTTATGAACAAGATGTTCGACTGCACGTTTGATCGAAGCGACGCAGGATACCCCCGCATAAGGTAAGAACAAGTTCCGCTCCAATCGTTGGAAATATTTCCAGGCGAGACTATATACCAGCATGCATTGCAGGTCATTGCGTACCCTGTACATTTCATGCCGAAAACATTACAAAACAGTTCCCACTTTCCGACAATAGATCATTACTGTTGTTTAGCGAAGCTCAGAGAAGAAAAAAGACGTGTTACTGTATTTTCTTGTTACTAGAGATGTCCTTCACGCAGTAGCCACAACGCTCTGGAAACACAATGTTTGACATTTTCTGCTTTTGTGCTAATAAAAATGATGCAACATGTTTTTCCATAATATCATTCTGCTGTCCTTTGAGAACATTTTGGGGGACTTTGAACAAAATTGAGATTGGGTTTTTTTTATTATAGATTTTTAATCGAGGAGCACTTTTCTCTTTTTGGTGTTTCGAGCATGAAAATTTACTACTTTGAAAATTATTAAAGAAATACAAATGCAGAGGTTCATTATTCACATAAAGGCCTATTCATACTGCAAATATGAACAAGCTGAGATGTTCACAGAAGTAGCCATAGCGTCCCAAATTTGACTGATTTTCAAAAACGCAGCGTCTTTCGTGAATTTTTAAAAATACATAATTTGCTCAGAATTCCATGAAATCATAAGAGCAATTTCCTCTTTACTTCTACTTCCACCAAAAAGAAAGATATTTGTAATATATAGCTTCAGTAGCTGCCAGCATGATTGCGAATTTACGAAAACGCACTCTTCGTAAAATGGTCGTCGTCAACCGGCGACACTTGTCGAATTTTCCTGTGATGAAAAAAAATTTTATTTGAAAATGAACTGCGATTTCGTGCTGTGCAGTCATATGTGCATACAACATGCAAAATTATCAGGAAAATCGGAAACATCAAATATACACCGTTTTTCGATCTTTCGTGGAATCGACCGGCAGCGTGTTATGAGCGGTTCGAAGACAGCCTGCGTTCTCATATGAAACTTACACACGCAGATGCCCGACTTAGAAGAACATTGTAACGCGCCTACATTAAGTGCATTTAATGCGCGCGTACTGCCGCGAGCTGCACGCAGGGGCAGCAGCGCGCTCTGAGCAGCTGAACAAAAATCTGTTTCCACAATTAGCGCTTATTCGCAATGCACCCTTAGCGCGTTCCGCCTGCGTTCGCATATGAAAAGTGCACACGCAGAAAATTCGAGAGTTACAAGGACATTGCAACGTGCCTACATAAAGTGCGTTAAATGCGCGCGTACAGCCGCGAGCTGCACGCAGCTAGGGGCAGCAGCGCCTTCTGAGCAGCTGAACGCTTATCTATTTCCGCAATTAGCGCTTATTCGCAATGCACGCTTTAGCACGGCATTCAGTGATTCTCTGTAAGGCATATTCAGTATTTATTTGCTTTCATACTCGGATACTGCCTACATTTCTTACTAATTAGCTTTTATTGGTAAGCATCACGCCACCGCGTTAAAGCGAATGCCTAACGCGTGCTCAAGGTCAAGGACAACCTCCCCAGTTTACCAGTGACAGGTCTCCCACAAAACAAAAAATGTACTTGCACTTCTCTCTTGTGAACGTCCATGTGTACTTGGCCCTCCACTCAGACAGATGATGCAGTACCCATTAAAAAAAGCATTGCCCTCTTCCTCAATGGAACAGCTGTTCTTGAGAAAATATGTTTCTGTTGAATTACGTCACCACAGCAGCAGAGAGGTTGGCTCGTTTGCAATTCAGAATTGCACAATCGTAACACAGAAACACGAGGACTGTAGCAAATATGCAGAAAACTGCAAAAACTATCATATGTGCACTCCCTCGTCCACCTGCACACTACGTTAAACTTTATTCATACAACAGCAACCTTCAATTATGCTACTATTGATAAAAGATCACCCAATCTACGTTAGAACACAGTGATGACTTTCTGTCTAACTTTCTGTTGCCTATCTTCGACAATGTGTCATAATCTGTGAATCATCTGTTCAATGTGTTTGGTAATTAAACACGAGCTGGCAGTGTTTCAGCAAGTTGTTTTGCAAGCACAAATTCATTTCTTCAATTTGCATGCACGGCAAGTAGTCATAATTCAATTGATACAAGAACCAGTGGTTGCAACATTTTATTGGAATCAAAACAGCAGCAGTTCTCGTGTCAATGTAAGGATATAGGTATATATTTCCATCGTCATGCACAGAACCTACACCCAAAACTGAACACATGGAACAACATATACAGTACAGCCTAAGCACTACACATAATTCACAGCAGTAAAGCAATACGAAAGTAGGGTGTAAAATCTCATCATGATGCGCACTAACGTGTGCACTTCACCGTGCCAGTATGTAAGTACAATCCAAAAAAATAAGCTACCCAAGGAACTTGGTGTCAGCCTACACACGAAGGCAACTAATTAGTACAATAAGGCTAGCATCACTTTTGAGAAATATGAAACCGTGTAGACAGGCAGTTGTACAGTTTTTTTATTGCATTAGTTTGCCCTATGGCATCAAAACATGTCGCACATGATTTTGGAGTTGAGTTTCCCACAAAAAAGCCCAAAATAGACCTGTGGTGTTGACTGTAGGTCCACATACCAAGGTTCATAAAAGCATTCAGCAATGCCCACAAAATTACAAGGTTGCCTTCATATGTTGCTGTACATATTTACTCACAGATACCTGGAAGCCATCGTAAATTTCTGGAAGTGTGCTTGGGAACTTGTCGGCATACTCACATGACTGCAGTGTACCAATACTTCTAATAAGCATAACAAGTACAGCCATGCTTCAATGTTTTTATGCCAGCTAGTGCCATCTGTAACTCAAAAGTTCATCCTTAATTCCTCACTTGATGGCTTACGCATAATTACCACATTGAAAACAATCCAAGCACCATGGCTGCAACGTAAACTTGCAATTAGGCAATCACAGGCACTAAATAAAAAAAATCCTGTAAATAGTGACTGGTTGCTTTGCACATTGGATCCTAGGAGTTGATATGCCATGAGGATGAATAAAAATTGACCACACATATTGTAAGGAGTGGGGTTCGGCGAGTCTCGTTACGGTAGCTGGCTCCCGCCGTCCGTCCCCATAGCCGATGATTTCCAGTGAGGAGGCGCGTTCTTTCAAGAAGGAACGTAGATTTATTTACATGGTTAAGAGATTGGAGTGAAAAAAGAGAGCAGAGAAATAACGTCAAAAGTCTTCGGCTTTTATAGCCCCGAGACCGTCACTGCAGAAGCACGGGCAAACCGGTGTCAGCGACTCCTGCCAATCCGGTGACCTGTCGTCTTGGCGTCCGGCCTCCGGAAAGGAGGCAAAGAGTCACACAATACACTCGCCACGCCCTGAAGACTCGTAGGTGAGAAGGTCGGCGAGGAGTTTCAGTCCAAAGGGGAAAGGGCCGATGACCTCCGCTTCCACTGACAGTAATACTTGGAAGAAGCGTTGAATGATGGCTGCCTCGGGTGAAGGCCCCACCTGGGTTGATGGGAGCGTCTTCAACGGCACAGTCCCACGCTGACCAAAACGCACGAGAAAGCGGGTGTGTCGAATTCCGGAAAACACGCAGACCGCTCCCTCCGGCACGGGTTAATTTTCCCTGCTGCGGTAGGGTAGAAGGCAGATGTGGCTGGGTGAGAAACTCTCCCACGGTGCTATCTCACGCAGAGAACAACAAGCCAAAAAGGGGTCTCCGAATTCCGACGTCCTTTTACTGGGAAATCCGTCCACGGCGACCTGTTCGCTCGCTCGGCATAGGCTCCTCCAGGAAGAATTGGCGTTCCTGCCTCCGTCTAAGCGCTGATACGGGGGGGAAGGCAGCATTCTGGCAGACAGCTGTACGCTCAATGGCGTCTGCCTCGATGAATTTTCAGGCCAAACGTAACAGCTCCTCCGCCGCCCGGAAAATCTCGGCTGGCCAGCGCTCACAACCGCTGGGCACGAAGAGAAAGGCTGGTGACGAGGACGACGTCCTGTCTTGGAACCGCAACTGCAAACTCGCAACAAACTCCCAAACCACCTCACTATGATCGACAGCAGCAAAGCGAACCACACAACACAATGCCACGCCGCGATCAAGCGCCTTGGACTCGCTAAAAACTCTCCAGGCTTCTCAAGGCACACAAAGAAATGAAAAACCCGCTACTCTAAAATTTTGGCAGAATTTCGTGCCGCCAAAGCTACAACACTCATGGATGAGGAGATGCCTACAAGATGGATCATTTTGGCCGTCCAAGCAAAACAACACCAAAAGCAGATATACTCTGGCTCGAGATCCCTGAAACAACCAATTTTAAAACAAGTGTGCTCCTACCATCCGCACTGCTATGTAGCGTTACCTTTTCATATCTAACTACACGAAAAACAACCAACAACACAACTTTCACATGAAGGCTGCCTAAAATCTACAGAAGATATCTGTGCGTATTCTCTACGCTCACTCAATACAAACTCAAACGTAGCCGCTATTACCTACTTGAGACACAACCTGACGCACTAACAAACACTTTCACAACAGATTCAGTTGCGTCATACAACTGTCTGAAACGTGTCCCTAACCTTAATGTTCGGTAAAGCGTAACGCTCAGCTTACGTGATCACGCGAACTGTAAGTCATCAATAAAAGTAAACAAAACAGAGGGAATAAATATCGCGTACTAACAGGCTCGTGTGGTCAATGCTACTTGTCCCTGAGAGCCGCTCTGATAAAGAACGCACTGCGCTCTGCTGTGCTCTTTAGCTCTACAGTGATCGCATTCATAGAGCGCTGAAACAATAAATCACACAATTAACCATACGCCACACCCCTAGTAACTGAAAGTCTCTTAACGCGCAACAGAACGTAAATGTTCACGAAAAACAACACGCAAAGAAAATAACTCTTGATGCCGTACACCTCGGGAGCACCTGACGTAATCTGCGTTAGATTCGTGCTGAATGCCCGGCCCCATATGCTTGTCAATCCTGAGAGTGGTCCACTAAAACAGCCACATTCAGCGCCAAACCTGAGCATTTCAAAAACCGCTTTGGTTTTACTCTAAAACCTTCCTCAAAATTGCTCATTTGCTCCCTTAAAATGGGTGACAGTATACTACTTCGCGCTATACATAAAAACATAAACAAGTGAAATTCGGTTCCGCTCGACAAACGCTACCACTGCATCACAATTAGCGGTCGTACCAATATTCACTCATGACTGCCGTGACTCATCTTACGCGGTCAGCTCACTTCCGTGCGGGTCACTGCGTCCGCACAAGTAACTCATAATATTGCGCCCACAATTATTTCGCACAAAGCTTATAGGCTCAATAAAAGAAACACATAAATCGCTTAAAAATACCCAAAAGTAAGAAACTGCTTAGCTAAACAAACTAGTCGCGGAGATGACAAAAGAACACTACATCAAACTAAAATAACCTTACAAAACAAAAAAAAATCCTTTCAACAAACTGTTACATTCTCCGACAAGCTTACAGCTTTCTTCCTCTCTTTAGTCGCACTCGTGGCGGTCGCGGTCTTGGCGGCATTTCAGATCGCCAAAGACTACAATGAGCGCGCGCCATTAGCTGTACTTCTCCGTCACGCCTCATTCGGGAATTCCGACTGTTTCCTTCACAAAGGTGAAGGGGATGCCAGAGGCGCGAGGGAAAGAGTGGCAATCCTCTCTTTTTGTTTGCTCTCGCTCGGCGCTCTGCTCCTCCTGCCTTGCGTCTAGGAACACCTCGACATGGTTGTCCCCGCAAACTTGTACCTGTCGAAGGCACCCTCCGTCGTGGAGATGCGCATTGTTCTCCCCCGCTTCCCCCATTTCGCCGCTTGCACCTTACTGCGCGCCCCGAAGGACGTTTCCCTGAACTGCCCGATGACCTGTTCTTTTCCTCTCTGCGCTGCGGCGGTCGCTTGCATCCGACTGTACGCCTCAAAGGGCGTTTACTCAAACTGCCCGCTCGCCTGTTTTGTGTTTCGCTCTTACGTGTGCCACCTGTCTCAACACTTCGCGGCGCCGCACGAGTCCGCTTTTTTTTTTTGCGGCGACGTTTGCGAACATTTCCCCGATTACGGTGGACTTCACTCTGGGTTGTGACATCGGCATTTTCACAGCTCATGGGTGCTTGTGCGCCACTTTCTCTCTCGCTTAAGTCATTCGACTTCTCCGCTCCGTTGCACTGTCGGGCCGATTGATCTGTGCTGTCATTTGCAAAAACTACAGCTGGGCCCTTCTCGACAGTATGGCTCTCTACCCTCTCACACTCTGGGGTAATTCCTCCGCTATCAAAAGGAACTTTTTAGAGAGGCCCTCTCCGATAGTACTGTCTTTCTGAAGCGTCGCGTCGCCGCTACGTTTAGGACTAGCGTTGTCCTCTTCTCCCTCCACTTCCGGAAGGCCATTCACGTGTTGGGGTGCGAGGGAAGTCTCCAACTCCTCAATGACCCTATTAGGGCGGCTGGAACCAGCCTCGGTCCCACACGGAATGCCTTTCGGAATCCTTTCAGTCTCCCTACCAGCCGCGGTCTCGTCTTCTATTTGCTCGGCCTTCGCACAATCAGAGAAACACGTAGATTTATCAGGCGCGATTTCACTGTCCGCGACCTGTCTCTCGGTTTTCTCCGCAGAAGGCTCCGTGCGCCTTTCGCACTCGTAGAGACGCGTACCTTTCATTTGTGGTACCTCACAAAAAGCGGCTTTCTCTGTGGCTTTAAAGTGCACCGCACTCGCCACTTCTTCGCACCTTTCGTGCGCAACCTCTGCGGACGTCTGACTTCTCCGCCGCATTGCCTCGACTTTACGCTCCAACCTTTCAATCTCTTCGTCTAAGGCTCGCTCGCGTTCTTCTCTTCCTTTCTCTTGTTTTTCTCTTTCCTCTCTTCTCTTTTCTCGCTCTTCAAACCTTTTTAAAGCTATTAACGCGCAGTTAATGTCCTCCTCACTGGATTCCCTAATAATCAGCTTCCACATATTCGTCCTTGCCATTTTTTTCTCTACTTTGATGCCGAGATGTTCGCACACAAACAAAAGTTCATCTTTCAGCATCGTCCTCAAATCCATGACTGCCGCTTTGCTTTGGTCCTGCTCACACATAATTAGGTGATCCCTCAAACTCACTCGTTACGCATAACTAGGTGATCTACCTAACCCACAAAAACACAATCCAGCTTCTACACTACTCAAGTGTAAACGCAAAATGAAGCCTGGAAAGTCATAGCAAAGACCAAGCACTCACCACAAACGCAGCACCATGTCGCAAGGTCCATCTCACCGCTGCCAACCAGTTGTAAGGAGTCGGGTTCGGCGGGTCTCGTTACGGTAGCTGGCTCCCGCCGTCCGTCCCCATAGCCGATGATTTCCAGTGAGGAGGCGCGTTCTTTCAAGAAGGAACGTAGATTTATTTACATGGTTAAGAGACTGGAGTGAAAAGAGAGAGCTGAGAAATAACGTCAAAAGTCTTCGGCTTTTATAGCCCCGAGACCGTCACTGCAGAAGCACGGGCAAACCGGTGTCAGCGTCTCCTGCCAATCCGGTGACCTGTCGTCTTGGCGTCCGGCCTCCGGAAAGGAGGCAAAGAGTCACACAATACACTCGCCACGCCCTGAAGACTCGTAGGTGAGAAGGTCGGCGAGGAGTTTCAGTCCAAAGGGGAAAGGGCCGATGACCTCCGCTTCCACTGACAGTAATACTTGGAAGAAGCGTTGAATGATGGCTGCCTCGGGTGAAGGCCCCACCTGGGTTGATGGGAGCGTCTTCAACGGCACAGTCCCACGCTGGCCAAAACGCACGAGAAAGCGGGTGTGTCGAATTCCGGAAAACACGCAGACCGCTCCCTCCGGCACGGGTTAATTTTCCCTGCTGCGGTAGGGTAGAAGGCAGATGTGGCTGGGTGAGAAACTCTCCCACGGTGCTATCTCACGCAGAGAACAACAAGCCAAAAAGGGGTCTCCGAATTCCGACGTCCTTTTTCTGGGAAATCCGTCCACGGCGACCTGCTCGCTCGCTCGGCATAGGCTCCTCCAGGAAGAATTGGCGTTCCTGCCTCCGTCTAAGCGCTGATACGGGGGGGAAGGCAGCATTCTGGCAGACAGCTGTACGCTCAATGGCGTCTGCCTCGATGAATTTTCAGGCCAAACGTAACAATATACAGAGACTGTGAAACAGTCAGGAGTTCAGTTCATAGGTAAGGAAAACGTGAAAACAAAATCAGAACACATAGCAACAAATGGGACGGAACGACACACTAATAACCATAGGCGTGCGCACAGGGGGGGCAGGGGGGGGCGGCCGCCCCCCCCCTAATAACTTAAGTTGGGAGGGCGCAAAATCTGCCCCATACATTGACCCCCTAGTCACCTAAGAGGGGGGGCGCAAAATCTGCCTCGTACATGGACTTACAAGGGGGGGGGGGCTACCATGAACCTTCGCCGCCCCTGAAGGGGGACCCTGCGCACGCCTATGCTAATAACAACTGAAGTTGAACATGTGCGGCTTTTTTAGTCATGTGTGTTTATATCTTTCTGTGGTTTTGATTACACTTCAGTTACTAGTAGCGCATTGTCCTGTCTTCCCCCTTCATTCCTCTGTGTATGTGTGATTGTTTAGTCTTGTAATTTTTTCGTACTGTGTGTTCACATCTTTCTGTGGTTTCGATAAAACTTCAGTTGCTAGTAGCGCGTCATCCTGTCCCCTTCATTTCTCTGTGCTGTGATTTTTTTGGCACCCTCTTTAACTATAAATATACACCAACTCGCCCCACTGCCCCCGTTAAGACTTATGTTTGCTGAATAACACTGGGTCCACTCACCGTCTTTTTAAACAATGCGTAATTTTCAAATGCACACGATATCAGAAAGGTTTCACGCAGTATTGCGCATAACACTCTGCATCAATACCAGAGTTGGCCTAAATGTGGTAAGATGTACGAGCTGTTCGACATACGAGGGGCGTTCAATAATGATTTCCCCTGACTAACTTCCATTTATTGCAGGATGCTGAAACTGCGCATGTGTAATGACATAAGTCACTGTAGGTCATGTGCCAATTTGCAACTCTAAACTAATAACGGTCTTTCTTTTAGAGGTGCTGAAGTGGTGTGAGGTGTGATAATGGATGCAGTGGAATACAGAGCAGCAGTCAAGTTCCCGTACTTGAAAGGCCGCACTCCAAGGAAGACGTTCGATGAGATAAAAGAGGTTTATGGGCAGGACTTCCCATCATATGATGTAGTGAATAACTGGCATCGCCAATTCAAATATGGTCTGATTTCCGTGGAAGTGGCTCCGGTTGCAGGGCGACCCCACTACGCTGTCAATGAACACACCATCCAGCAAGTGAAGGCCGCCATTTTGGAAAATCGCCGCATTAGCGTTCGAGACCTAGCCCAACATGTCAAGATTAGTGTGGGGTCCATGGAAAAAATCATTCAGGATCATCTTCGTATGCGCAAGGTATCCGATTGCTGGGTTCGCCGGCTGCTCACACCTTTCCAAAAGCAGGTACGAGTCGAATGCCCCCAGGCTCTTTTGACCATGTGCCATGGAAACCAGCAGGACTTTTTCAACAGACTGATTACACAGGATGAATGCTGGGTCCGTCACTATGATCCGGAGACTGAAGTCCAGTCGATGCAATGGAAGCACTTGGACTCACCGCCTCCAAAGAAAGCACGCACCGAGCCCTCGACGGTCAAGGTGATGCTCACAGTCTCTTGGGACCAGCACGGAGTAGTCTTGATGGATTTCCTAGCAAAGGGTGCCACAATTACTGGGGCATAATATGCTTCACTGCTGCGGAAATCGCGAGAGACCATCAAAAACAACAGACGTGGCATGCTCACCAATAGCGTCCGCCTTCTGCGAGACCATACCCCAGTTCACAACTCACATGTTGCCCAGACGGAAGCACGCTCCTGCGGCTTTGAAATTCTACCGCATTCCCCTTATTCACCCGACCTCGCACCATCGGACTTCCACCTCGTTCCAATATTGAAGTCATATTTGAAGGGCACGCATTTTCCAGATGATGAGACTGTGATTTCTGAAGTTACAACATGGCTTTTGGAGCAACCTGTCGACTTCTACAAGTGAGGTGTTTATAGTTGCATAAAAAGATGGGAGAAGTGTGTGTCCCGGGGTGTCACCTATGTAGAGAAGGACTAATAAATCTGCAAAGTTTCGTTGCTCTCCGTCCACAGGAAGTGGGTCAGGGGAAATCTTTATTGAACGCCCCTCGTAGTGTATAGTGAGGCACATCAGGGTGTTCCCACAATCATGGGTGTCGGCAGGGGTTTGCACAAAGGGCACCTGCCGCCATCAAGACACACCAGCACTTGACCCCACGCAAGGTACACCAATGCTCTCCTGCTCACCAGGCCGACACGTTACGCCGCCTTGCACCCCCAAGACAAAATCCTGCCGACACTCTTGCCCATAATACACTTCTCTTCAACACAGACTGGTGGGCAAGCAACACTTGCTGCTTTGCCAGAAGTGTATTCTTGAAAATTACACAAAAAAGCAGTCCACTGACATTTCTGTATACATAAAAATGAATGTCTTACCGAAGATTCGCACTTGACTATCCTTATTGCAGACATTTTGTCAAAACACGAAATAAATACAAAATTGAGATGCTGCTAAGTATTTCCATGCAGAGTGTCGGAACGGAACGAAAACCGAAAATGAAAAACGAAAAAAACGATATTTTTGACCGGAACGAAAACGTAACCGAAACTTTATCTATTATGTCGTTCCGTAGCGAAACCGATATTTTTTCAATCGTTTTTCGGTTCACGAGAAAGTTTTCGTAATTCGGAACTGAGCTCATGCAATGTGAGCATATCTTAGGGTGTAGTATTAGCGCGTACCTCAGACAGGAATTCCAGGGCAAAGATATGTTGAAATTGTGCGAAAAACAAAAACAGTGACAACCGGAGATGTTTATACTAACGCAAGTGGACTTTTGCGCGCCTGTCAAGCAGGCCAAAGTGGAGAGGGCATTGTCAGCGCTGAAGTTTGTTACAGCGAAAGCTGTTATGAGATCACAACAGTCGATTTTGGCGCCATAGTTGTCCGCCGCCACCGGTGTACGTGATCGCTATAGCGTGATATAAGAAAAAATTAAATGAGAAACAAAATTCTAGGATCGGATGGGATTTTAATCCGCGCCCTCTGCGTGGCAGTTGGATCTTCCACCACAGTGCCACGCTGCTGCTTGTAACTCCATCGCAAAAATACTCAATACAGGCGTCATGTCGGGCAAGGAATCGTGTTAACATATGTAATATAGCGGGGCAGAAGAGTAAAATAACAACCAGTCATCACACAATGCTAATAGCGCAAACAGTGTGTGGTTTAATGCTTCCCACCAGTGTGGCGGAGTTGCCACTCCTGAACTGGAATGACTCCGGAATCATTCCACATTTTCGCCACCCCGGAATGGAATGGGGACACGCTCGGAGGAATGGAATGGGAATGGAATTAAGCGCCTTTTGCACCGAATGAAATGGGAATGGAATTACGGCTTTTTCCGAAAATAGAGCACGTTTTCGTGTACGTGCTGTTTTTCAAACTTCAAACTGTAGTAAGTCAGAGCCTCGCAAATTAACAATAAAGCAGTATTTTTAAAATGGCTTGGCTGATTACAAGCGCGGTACATTTAGAAGCAACGCGCCTACTACAAACCGAGGTATAAGTTACTGTACAAACAAATGCATTATCCAAGCAGATACCGAAGGGAAAAACAAATTACCCCTGCGCGTTGGTTCCCATTGATACCCCCACACGAAAGTGCTGAATACTCTATGCACACCCTGATCATTATCTCACGAGCAGGTTAGTACCCGACACATGTAAATGCCCTTTGCGACAAGGAAGACATTGCATGCCTGCGCACAGGCGAACACAGAATGTTCTCCTCACCCCATCCATGTTTGCGAGGCGCGCTTGACAAGCGTGAGTGCTGACGAGCAGTGCGGCCCAGTGTTCCGTATTCGAGCAAAGGCACTTTTGTCAGCATAAAAATACGCTATGTCGTCATTTTAGCATTAACATATTTAAGCATAAACAATATTGAAACACCACCATTCGTTCAAACATGTTGACCATGCAAATACTATAGGTAGCGGGAGAACTCCCCTATGGGAATAGTAGGGTGGTTGTACTGCACCAGATATGTCACCAAGCTACTATCCCTCGACCTTGGTAATGCGTTTTGCGTACTTTTGCAGTTCTTAATGCATCTGATGACATCAGCTTTATAGGGCGTTCATTCGTAACTCGATAAACTATCAAGATGCCTTTCCTACGTTGAGGAATTACAGGAATGGAATAGAACTGCCAGGTCATTCCCAGAGTGTGAATGGGCTAAGTTTTTTCATTCCGAGGAATTGAAAAGAATGGAAATGCGGCAAGTTCTGATTCCCCGGAATAGAATTGGAATGGAATGGAGGCGCCCATTCCGCAACACTCCTTCCCACCCACTGCAAAGTGCTCAGCCATAATTCTTCATCATCATCAGCCACAGCACAAAGTGCAGATAATGCCTTACAGATGTGTAGCGGGTACCGCGATTCTCCGAAGAATGACGAAAAATGGCATAGTGGGAACTTCGCTGCTTCAGAAAAATTGCGATGATTTATGACGTAGTGGGTACCTTGCATGTGTACTTGTATTAGTTGCCCCGAGAGACAACAACGGGCTGTACAAAGTCCGCTCTTTCCAGCTTTTGCTGTGACAGTTCTGCGTGTTCCACGCAGACCTGGCGATCTTTTAAAGACGATAGTCTTTCTTGGGGAACCTAAAAGCCTAAATTTTGGTCTGTCTTTCTGTCTGTCTGTCTTTCTATTTGTCGGCACGTCCCTCGATTCAGCCACCCGGCCAAAGTTGAACCACTTGCTTACCGCCCACCCATCTTGAACTGGTATGGCTGTTCATACTAGTGAACGTTGTCGATCAAAAATAATATTGCGCATATCTGAGGCGTAACATCATTAGGTAAGTATTAGGTGGTGTGTTCGTTTAATAGAAAATACATAGATACGCAATTTTAAAGACCTTGATGGTATGCGTTTAACGTTGAGACAGTAACGCTGAAGCGATCAGCAGTCCAAGCCGAGCAAGCGCGAGCGCCAACAACAACCGTCTTCGTCTTCTTCTTTCGCAGGCGTTCTTGTCTGCGCCCTACCATGTTACAAATCACTCCCCCGCGGAAAAGGAGCCATCCTGGCGACCTAAGGAACAGGTACAACTGGTGGGTCATAATGCGGCTTCAGTCGATCGACGTGAACAGTCTCGCGGCCGCGACGACGGCGGTCCGTAGATGATTGAACAGGCTCAATCATATAGTTAATTGGGGAGCTTGACGTAGGACGCGGTAGGGGCCTTCGTACTTAGGCAGTAGCTTTGTGGAAAGGCCAGGAGCGGAGGAGGGAACGCGAAGCCACACCAACGTTCCAGGCGAATACGACTGAGGAGGCAGGTTTTCGTCGTGACGGTCCTTCTGGCCCTACTCGCCCTACAATGTTACAACCCTAGTTTCTTAAGGTGCGCTGAAAATGCGACTGCGCTGAAACTTGTCTTCCTCCGTGCCCTCTGCACAAGCTCATGTTGTGTTTCGGTTTCGGTTCAGTATTGCATTGTACGAATGACAGGGGGCGCCGCTCTGGCATTCCTGTTTTACCCAGGCGACGTGTAAGTAAGAGAGTTTGTGGAGAGTACTCGTTGAGTGCGGACGTTTCTTCTCCTTCGGCGCATCGCGCCAAACATCCTGTTTGGGCTGGCCGGCGTCCCCACCGGTCGCGTTGGTCACCGCCGGTCTTCGCCTGCCGCTGCGCCGGGACTACCAGCCCGCAACACAGCACTCATGTTTCCCGACGTATTGCCAGATGGCATCCATATCTCACGCAGCGCCTCTTCTATCGTCTTTAGACGACATTTGCAGCGAAGCACGCAGATACACGGCCAATTTTTTATCAGAACAGCGGTCTCGCACAACACAGAGTACACTCAATGACGTGCTCTTTCTGAGATAGTGCTCACTCCCTTGACACAAAGCATTGAGCCCACTAAAAAAATTCGTATTCGTCTTGTGAGAAAATGAATACTATGACTTTGAAATAAATACTGGTTTGTGCTAGTTGGTAGGAATACGTGGTACAGTTACTTCCGCTCCTCTGAAGAACGTGTTTTACCCTTGTCTCACTTTCTTAAGAGGAGGGCAAGTAACTACATCACAAATCCAATGTTTTTTTAGGATTGCCTTACCTTCAATTTTTTTTCATACAAAAGAAAAAAAAAACGTTACGAACCGTTACGGAACGTTTTTTTTTTTCGTTCCGGAACAGAAACGGAACGGAACTTTTTGCGCTGGAACGAAACTAAAACCGAAACGAAAAACATTTCGTTCCGACACCCTGTTTTCTTGGGAGCGTTTCACTTCGTGTGCACAGGGCGAAAAACAAACAGATGTAAAAAAAATGCGAAACACCACCAGAAGTGTGCTCTTGCCATGATTACCATTATATGGGTAGTTTTTGATGTCAGTAAAGTTATCATTATAAGCACACTTTAAAAGGGTTGTGAATATTAGCAAGGTCTTGATTAACCACACCTACTCTGTTTAGGAGTGAAGATTGGGCAACTTGGCACTGAACCATGGCAAACATAAACAGCGCACTTCTAGTGAGGATAAACTAAGGCCTAAGCACAATAACAGCGCTTTCACCTTGTCAAATTGTGTCAACATTCATGATACTATGTATTGACCTTGAAAACTATGGCAACATAATGAAAAACAGCAAATTAACGAGAGGGAATAAACAAGATGATTCAACAATCTGGCTCAACAGACTCAACAGCTGACTTATATCAATGCGATTAAATTAGCCTTGCACATCTCCTAATGGCTAAGAATATGAACATGTAACCTTGGCAAATTCCACTGTTGATACGTGACCAATGAAGTTGCATTCCTTCCATGCCGTCGAATGGCCGTTCCTTTTCTGTTTTCACTGTTTTCTGATTTTCATTGTTTTCACTAGCGTAAACGTTCACCCTTTTTGATTTTGTCACTTTGCAGATGGCATAGGTGTTTTGCCTTTGAATGTGCACGTTTCTTCTGCTTTTCTTTCCTGTTTCTTTTTGTATGCGTATATGTTTTGCCTTTGAACGTGCATACGTTTCTGCTGCTCTGTATTTCTTTTGCTCTACTGGCCTTGTGCACTTCTCAAGCTACCATTGTCGCTTTTCACTTGAGGCCCATTTCCTGTATTTTGCTGGAATATACATTTATCCATTCATTCAATACCATAAAACGCATGTGCTTCACAATACACACTGCACTTAGCAGATGTCTGTCACATGATATGGCCGTCATTGTATAGCTTTAACATGATTTATTCGTTCTAGCTAAATGAATCCAAGCTAATGATGTTAATGTACCTTGATATGCTATTTCACTGTTCCTTGATGCATATGTATGAAGGTACACTGCTTATGTACCTTAATATGCTATTTCAGGAGACGGGCAGAGTGAGCAATGCAAAATTGTGCCGAAGAGTTTTTTCACTTCCTGACAATCTGTGCTTCGGTGGGCTCTCACAGTTGCATGGCGGGAGAAAGATGTCCAGGGTAGTTGACTGCACCAAGGTAGATGCTGCAAAATGAGAGCGCACGGTCTTGTCACATGTCAATGTGCGCAAATTGACACGATGACGAAGGATTAAAACAAACAAATGAATTTGGAGAAAAGATAAATCGAAAACAAAGTTGTCCTTTATGCACATTCCATCATGTGACAATGTGATAACCGTGGCCTTTTGCTCTAATGTATATTCCCTGAAAGCATCATGCCTCATTCATGCTTTATCGCAGGCAAGAAGATTATATCGTGCAAACAAACTTTATCAGGGCGCACTCCTGGGTCGATTGACTGGTCGTATGAAGCATGAGTGATATTCACAGAAGTTCCAAAACATGCATCACACATCATTGCTATCTGAGTTTAACGACTTAATGCGAAGCATTTGTTAAACACTTCTACAACTTTGAACGGATCTATCTACCTATCTATCTAGCCGCCTACGACACATAGCTCGTGTGGGTGTTTCGTTAATGGGATGTATGCCAAAATTCGTGTGGCATGACACGACTGCATGAAGAACCTGAATGATGGGTCTTAACTTGAAAATCATGATATGCATTTCATTAACGACATGATTTACACGTCACTCTCTTGGTTCTCTTGCGACTGTTTCGTAACTTGATATTTACCAAAATAGGTATGGCGTCACAAGAGTGTATGACGCACATAACGGCAGTTTCTAACGTGCAAATCATGACACGCTTGTCATGTATGGCGTTATTTTGACAACATGGTCTCGGGGGCGCTAGTGGCCGTTTCGCCTGCTTCATATACACCAAAATTGGTATTGTGCAGTGTGACTGTACGTCCACATAAATGACAGCTGGCAACATGAAAATAATGACATGGATGTCATGTACACACGCCACGCTCATGGTGCGCTCGCGGCCGGTTCGCTAGCTTGACATACACCTAAATTGATATAGCGTGACGTGATTGTGCGACGAACATAAATGACATATAGTACCATGAAAATAACGACATGTATGTCATTTACGGCATGGAGCCTGGTGCACTCGCGTCCGGTTCTCTAACTTGATGTCATACCAAGATTGGTATAGCGTGACGTGACTGTATGACGTACATAAATGACAGCTGGTGACATGGAAACAATGAATGACATGCGTGTAATGTACGGCATGGGTTACATGCCACGCTAATGGTGCGCTGGCGGGCATTTCGCAAGCTCGACATGCCGATTTTCTTTTCTTTTTTTTTTTGCTTTTCATTGCACTTTTCAAGCGACGCAATGTGCAGAAGGTCATCTACAGGTGCATAAGCGACAATAAGGGCTCGCAAAGAGATGAGAACATCAGTATTACTTACCATTTTTGTTCCTGACTGTGCCGAGCACGCAGGGTGCCCATCATCTGCTTGGTAATGCACAGCGGCACGCTCGCTTGAGTCGACAGGTCGTCGCGATTATCGCACTCGCAGCGCAGCATGTCGCACTGTCGTCAAACCACGCATATCACATCCAGCGGCGAGAACACAGTGAGGCTGCAGGCACAAAACGCGCACACACGACCGACACAGCTGATCACTTGAGAAGTGGCGTTCAACAAGGCCTAGCCGGCCTAGCTACGACGATCGCACCGCCGCGGGAACGACTCCCTCCTCACGTTTCTTTCTTTTTTTTCTGTTTTTTTTTTTTTCGCGCGCGCATGCGGCGCGAAGCTTTGTCCCATTTGACTTCGGTAGCACCTCGTCTGGCTTGCTTTTGACCTGGCGGGGGCGGGCCGCAGTAGGCTGCAGCCGCCAAGGCAAAGGCTTCCTCGCTTCCTCTCCAGCCGTTCGGAGGGTCTCGTATATCTCTTTCTCTGGGCTATCTGTGCAAGGGATTTTTAGTGCGCTGAAGCTTGCCGCCTATTTCTTTTACTTCTTTCCCCCGCACAGCTGCATGCATGCCCGCCAGCACTGAAGGCATTATGGAAAGCTTCGAAAAAAAAAAGAGACAAACATGCCAGAGGAAATGAGATGGGAGTTTTTTTGTTCTTGAACTCCATTCGACGAATGGCGTCAGATAGTGAACTTACCTCCATTCTTCCTCATAATTTCTTAACGAAGTAAAATTGAGGACGCAGAACTTATTACACCCACCTCATTACACCCTAAGGTAGTACTGTCCAGATGAAGGTAGTATTAAGGAGGATTGTAGCCCTTAAAACGCCCAATTCGGCCAGTTTGCGTTTGCAGTGTGTCACTAAAGCATTTTACAAGTGTTCAGGAGCGATCCAAGACGTGCAGCAACAGAAGTAATCATAAAAAATGCTTAGTTTAAGCGAACCGCGAGCGAGGGAAAAGACAACGGACGAAGGAAGAACCACACAACCATCGTCTGTTCTCGTCCGTTGTCTGTTCCTGCACTCCCAGGTCGCTGAACGAATATGAATTACCAACTAGCCCACTTATCGATCCTCTTGCGATGCACACTTGTCACTGCAAAGAAACCACTATCTCTGATGCTTTGCTCGCAGCATATCATGGCGGCATGCTTAAGCAAAACTGAATAGCAAGATCCCAGTTCGGGCAGTGCTGTGTGACGACCATGGATTAGGATCAAAAGTGATAGCTCATATAATGATCATAATGGTTTGCCATTGACGACAGTAGCAATTCCAGCAAAAACGCTACTCAATCCTTATAACAGCAATCAAAGCTATAACGCAAGCTCCTTCTGTATCACACGAAAGGTCCTTGAAATGGTCACTGTGAATTTCATAAGCTGCTAATGCGGTCAATGCACTTTATGTGCTACGTACATTGCATCCATATACGTAACACTGGTTCGTTCATCAAAATGGGCGCAGAATTGCAGCATTGCTTCACCACAAAGCACATCGTGAGACAAAGTAGTGGTCGTCAGTGGGTGATAATAAGATAGTGCCATTCCTTTTCAAGTAAACAGCAGATATTTGAAGCGTTCCGTAAAGTACTGTATTTTTTAGAATATTTTTTCGCAACCTATGTTTCACCCACTACGGCAAAATTCAAATCACTGTAACAGACAAGAAAAATTTTTTTTCCGAAAAATACTTTCCGAGGGCAAATAGTGCACTGATATGAACGTCCACAATTTTTTAAAATACGATTGGAGAGGGTCGAGCGCAATGTCTGGGACGTTTGGCGTGGAATGACCCAAGTTCGAGAGCAGGATTAGATTTCATACAATCATATGAACAATGTTCTAAAGGCATTTTGCAATGTGCCGAGTCTTAATATTGCTTGAATGTCAGATTCTCGGGAGTGAGCTTAAGTATAACAGCATTTTGAAAGCCAGAAGCTTTGAATTCACCTAGGTCAGATGGAGGTATACGATGCACGGTGTCCCGCCTTACTAATATGGCCTCTGTTCACATGCGAATACATATGTTATAATTTGAACAATGAACATTTGGGCTGTTAGAGTGGCCATGTCAGACATCAGTTAGCTCTTAACATCATTGTACACCATTGGTCGTGAACGGATATACTTATATAGGACGGATAATCTTAAATCAGACGAACTACCATTTGCTCTGTCATCGGCCGACGTTACTCTACATTTTGTACTTCTGCATAAGAGGCAGGCTGCCCATGCACTCAGTTTCAAGAACACGCGATCGAAAACCGGGCAAGAAGCAAGGACCTCAACTATTCCCGATACTTAAGCGCGCACAGACAAGGACAAAGGGAGGTGCCGCCAACCTCCCTTTTGTCCTTGTCTGTGCGCGCTTAAGTATCGGGAATGGAAAACCAACTAGCCCAAAAATCAGTGCTCCTTGACCTCAACTAATCCCTGTTGCTTAGCTCCGTGTTTCATTGAACCAAACAGGCGCATGCACCAGTGACAAATAAACAAACAAGGCGATGGAACGTCGAAATTATTACGAAATTTATACGGCATCTTCAGCTTGTTCAAAAAAAGTGCACCTGAAAGCTTATTTCGCGCGCATTTTCGCGAACGTTATGGAAGAGCAACCAGAAGCAAAATGTAGCGCATCAGCGTCGATGTGTAACAAAGCTTCAAACAGCCCCCCGAATAACACCGACGCATTATCTGAAAGCAACGCAGCCGTGGGCGACTCTCGAAATAGGTACGTTCATATTACAAAGTCCGAAAGCAGCCGACTAGTTTCGCAGGTCCTTATGATTGCACAAGATACGCGTGGGTTAGGCTTCTTTTACTCGGATTATTTGCTTTGACTCTGTGTAATCTAACGCTCGACATTTTGTTGCCTTTTGAGAAGTCTTTTGATCGGACCACTCGCGTTCAATCACCTTTTGATATACGCAAGCACAGCTCGCCTACACACTCGTTCACCGTTAAATCGTCGCTGCTAATGGTTTTCCAATTTATAATGTCACGAACGGTGTCTCTCCAAAATTCGCAAAACTCGCAAAAGCTCACAAAATGGACCGCGCTGGGTCATTAATCTGATCATGCTCGCGCCTGCGTCGTTATTTCCTTGCTTACGTGCCTATATTTAGCGCAAAAATACGTCGCCATTTTTCTTGCTTCTATGGGTGAAATCCTTTGTTGGGAAGAAACAGTACACCACATAAAGACTGGTATGCGATAGCGACGGTTAAAATCAAGCGACTTGTCAGAAAGAGAAGAAGAAGAAAAGAAAGAATTCGGCAGATCAAACTCGTTGTGGGAATCGGTTTTCATGCGAAGCAGTCAGCGAGTACTTTGTGCTGTATTTTATGGCTTTGGGCCAAGTATTACGAGGTGGATCACCTGTTTTGTAAGTGTAGTAGCTGTGTGGACATCGTGGGGCTTACCAAGGCACGACGACAATATTATATGTAACACGTCGGAATAATATACGTAACTTCGTTAATGTATTGCTCCGGGGTCAAGCAATGCTTCAATATACTAGGTGCACTCTGTAATGCTTCGAGATACTAAGCAATGCTTCAATGTACTAGAAATGCTTCGCATTTATTAATGTGAAATTCTTCGCATACGTCGTCCAACCTTTCCTCGAGACACGTGTGGCACATACCCGTTTACCCACGGGCCGCAATCTACGGGTTTGCGCCACAGCTGATTGACAATTTATCTTCTACCCACGAACGGAGAGAACAGATATTGGTAATTTAAATGTGAGAGCGGTTGAGAAAAAACGAGATCGGCAGCGTTGACCCCGACAATTGAAAGAATCAAGATTATGATCCCAGCAGGAATCGAACCCAAGCATTCTGCGTGGCAATCAGGTATTCTACCACAGAGCCACGCCAGGTTTTTTTTTTTTTTGCTTTATTGCCTGCTTCAAGACATAAACACATCACAAACACATAGAATAAATACAGCAAATGTTGTCCCGTCCACTGGACAGACATCAATTTTAATTTTCCAAACAAGTTTATAGACTGGCATGGCTCTGTTTTAAAATTCCTTGAGCACTGGAACCCTTGACAGTGCTCAAGGAATTTTAAAACAGAGCCACGCCAGGTCTATAAACTTGTTTTGGAAAAAACAGCCTACGCAGGCGTAATGTTGGTGCAACGTCAATGTGGTTGTGGTGCTGGCTGTCTAATTTTACAAGAAAGCAATAAACATACATATGTAGTTGCAACCGAACTTAATCAAATGCGTATAAGATTAATTCTCTTTTGTCTGTCAATACGCAGCAGTGGTTAGAACTTTCAAACGAACAGCCTTAGATTTATTGCGGAAGACATATTAGGTTAGCGCATGCGTATGTGTAGCGCGTAGGAATGGGTATGAGTGTCGCAGTGATGACCCATTTCGACATTTGAAGTCCCTGCCTGCAAAACTTGGCTATAGTGTTTCATTTGAATCGGTTCTTTTATGAGGAATGGTGGCCTTCGCTACCAACAAGGTAGATAATAGTCTTTATTGAAATTCCCGGAGAGGTCAGCCTATTTTGTCGCCTGGCTTGCTAATCGAGGTGTCGGGTGATGACTGTGATATATAACAATGATCACGTATACACACACATAGTACGTAAAGTCACAAACGCACATATATACACAAAAGTAATTCACAAACTTTGGTTAAGTGGAGTGTTCGTCAAGAACACCAACAACACTTTTGTGTTGCACATCGCACAACCGCTGTCTTGCCACGGGCAGAGAAGGTGCCGCCGCTCCAAGCTCGAGTCGCGTTGCGAATCAGGTGCTGCCTTCAGAATCTGTCGTTCGGCGTCGTAACGGAACAGTCTCAGAGTACGGGCTTTAAGTCTTCCAGAGTATTACATGTGGTGCACGTGGGCGAGTCCGACTGTCTGATCGTGCGCTTGAAGTACTTCGCATAGGCAACGTTGAGTCTCAGCCGGTGATTGCACGTTTCATCTTACCTGGTTAGTCCTTGTGGCATATAAAAGCTACGCGTCGGGACTATTCAAGAAGAAAACTTTTAGGACGTTTGAGCTTCGCTTTCCAGAATAGAACGCGGTAGCGTAATCGGGCCCCGTTCGCATCGGCACGGTGTCCATCTCCGGACACCGTGCCGCACGGAAAGGAACGTCTGTGCGCGTAACATTGACTGTTTGAAACTATCCTATAGAACGAAACAAAACGGAAACGCGAGCTAGTTGGTACTGATTCATAATGGTGTAATAGAAGCGTAAAAAGACGAAGACAAGAAAGTGAACACCACAAGCGCTTTCTCACAACTGAAAGCTTTATTGCTTGAACGGAAAATATATCTAACTTGACGCTCGACTAATTCCCGCGCATGCGCATCGTGGGCAAGGCAAAAGGCAAAAACCAAAACCAACACACCCCCTTCAACTGAGGGTGGTTTTCTCTTCTAGTAACAAGCTAGGCAGACTATGTTCAGTGGTCGGCAACAGGCTTGACAACGTCTGGACGCGCGGTTGCTCCATTAACCACAAAGTTAGGTTGGTGTCGTGCAGGGCCAACGTCGTCTATCGCACCCCTCTGTCGTGTGTTCGTGTCTACATCGGCCAGACAGGCCGATGTTTGAACATACGTCTAAGATCATCAGTCTTCCTCGCAGGGGAGCCCCTAACGCCCTTGGCCGCACTGCGCTGAGTGCCGGTGCGAAGGCAATTCCCCGCGACGGAGATCTTGTTTAAACACCACGATCGCACGACATGAGAACTTGCTGAGGCTTTCCATATTAACACGAGGGCATCTACGTGCGTTATCCTCCTTCTTTAGCCTAACGGAGAGGGAATGCTACGACTCAAGGAAAGGGGTAGCCTGTTGAGGGAGGGGGTTGAAGGAGGTGTGTTTTTGTTCTGGTTTTTGCCTTTTGTCTTGCCCACGATGCGCATGCGCGGGAATTAGTCGAGCGTGAAGTTTAGATATATTTTCCAAGGTATATGTAACTGGTAGCGCAACTTCCGTAGAAGCCCACGTGTCAAGCCGGTGGCTAGTTGTTGCAACAGTCGCCATCTATGCGAAAGGGGACAAAGAGAATTAAAAAAAGTGACGTCACAACCGAAGCGGAAATGACGTCACGTTTTAACGCGATGGCGCGAAATTATGAAATTTTTTGACAGGGCCGCTTCTTACTTTTTTTTATAGCTGCACGTTCTTTTTCTTATCACTATGACGGCTCCATAATGGAAGCCTGCAAGATACGGAAGACGAAAAAGACAGATTTGATAAATAGGTGTATTTTATTGGCGAAATATTGCAGTTGAACAGGATATTACCCCCGAAATATATAACACAGAAATCAGAAGTAGCATAACAACTCAACGTGCACACAAACCTTGCACACGTGTTGCTCTTGCATCCGTAGACAGCGCAGCGTTTCTTCGCGTAGCGTGGCGGACTCATCGTCCCGAAGGGCGACAGCACGCCGGCCGTGCGCTGGCAAAACACAGTCACTGAGCAGGGTTCTGTTTGGTGTCGCAGAAGTCTGTTCCCAGACTGAGAAGCGCGAAGCGGCTCGTGGGTCGCGCCCCAGTGACACGGGCACACCACGGTCGCTGGCAAAATACTGAGAAGGGCGAAGCGGCTCGTGGGTTACGTGCGCCCCAGTGACACGGGCATACCACGGACTTCTGCGACACCAAACAGAATCCTGCCGTCACTGAAACGGTTCCCGATGGCTTATTACCTTCTACCAATACCACGACTAGAAACCAACGCTGGGAAATCACCTACGGATGACAGACACAAACCTACTGCGCAAAAACGAGATATGCCATTTGCATCTGAAAATGCGCAGAACCGTTGGCCCATGTTACCAGACTGCCTGCATGTGACCGCTGTTTCTGAAAATAACGAAAAAAAATGGCCACTCAACCACACACCCAAGACTAAAGTTTGATTAAAGTAATCTACTAATTTAATTTGTGACAAATAAAATTAAACTAATCAAAATAAATGTTTAAATAATTTTTTGTTTTCATTATTTGTCGCCCCCTCACCTAGTAGCGCTTTAATCGTCACGCGGGTGTTGATGTTTGTCGCAATAGGTTTCCGACCACTTTTCGTTCCGACTTTCGCAACCTATTTAGATTGACCTTGTATTTTCTGTTCAAGCAATAAAGCTTTCAGTTGTGAGAAAGCGCTTGTGGTGTTCACTTTCTTGTCTTCGTCTTTTTTGCGCTTCTATTACACCATTGTGTATCCTAGAACGCCTGCTGCAAGTACAGTCGCGAAGGGCCCACTAATTCACAATTCTTCCTTTCGAGAATTGGCGAAGTACCACTACTAGTGCGTAAAGCAACACGTGCACCAGCGCATCTGCACACTTAGTTTATGCTGTTGCTGATACTGGCGATTAATTAAGCCCGTGCGCTTTATAAATGGTGGGTCTTTAAACCAGCCACTCTTCGCGCAATTCACATGTTTTGACGCCCAGTGCTATTCCATGCTTCTTCCACGCAATATTACACACGTTGAGGACACTCCTCGCACTACACACACCGTATAGTTCTAAAAAACAGGGCGTGCAAACACGGACACAAGAAAGAAGTCCGGACACCACAAACGCCGACTAGCAACTGAAGAGACCCACAACGGCTGAAAAGAAGAAGGCACGAAAACTTATCTGCGCATGCCCATGCACAGGCGACCTATCATCCGGCACGCGTGGCGGTCTACGTGGGAAGATACCTTAAGGCATTGATTTCATCTTTATACAAGTTAATCGAGGTTGGCTCAAGCATGCGCTACCACTATTCTCGATATGTCATGCTTCAATCATCAGGCGCGTTCTTCTTTTTATGCCGGTAACACTGCGCATTCATCAAATTTTGGCGTGCACTTACAATCTCGACAATGTAAAGATAGATTAGAAGGTGAGCCTCCTGTTAGCGATCTCTTTGTTCCAACATCTCTGGTAATGCATCGGCCCGTTTGTCCTACGTAGAAGCGACCGCAGCTGAAAGGGACTTTATACACCACACTCATACGGCAATCAGTGAATTTGTTGGTGTGTTTTACGAAACAAATATCGGTCCGCTTCTTGTCTCTTACTCGCTCATTCTTCCTCTGCACAGCGGCACAAATTACCTATCTTATTGGCAGCCGTGAAAACAACAGAACGCCGTATCTAGTTCCTAATTTCTTTAGCCTGTGGATACGCGATGAATGTACGGTATCCTACGACACGTTTCTTCCTATCGCTTTCTGCAACCATGCTCGGACTTAACACTATAGACCGTTCAGCGACCGGGGCCACTGCATCACGAGGATCCCTACATCTAAAAGGCGTGTAACCTGTTGCGTTAAAGCTATAACACATTTTGTGCTCACACGACTTGCTGAGGGCTGACTTAACGCAAGACATGGCGATGCCGTTTTTACAACATCCGAGTGCTTTGACGAAAAATTTAACAGCGGTTTCGAAGATCTAGGAGAATACTGCCAGCACACGTGGTTCTTCTGGAACGTTAAGGAAATGTCTAGAAATTGTATTCCATTATTCTGAGGCACCTCTTTATAAAAGCTCAGCCCTCCTCCATTTAATTCAATTTTCGCTCACGGAAGTTACCACCTTTTCAAAGTCCTCACCACTACAAAAAATCAAGTATCGTCCACATAACGAAATACCTTAATAACCGAATTACCTAAGGCGCCTTCCAAGAGATTGTCAATCTTGCTAAGGTATAAATCACTAAGACCGGATCAACTTTAAAACCAATACATTTCCCTGATTTCTGCACATAAACGCCTTCCTTCCATCTACCAGCGTCGACTTTAAATACATGAAAAGTATTCTAGAAATGCCCCCGTAGAAACCACATTTTTCGGTGAAAACCGTCTGGTGCTCTTGTTCGTTAATACATTCATTGACACATTTTAACAAGTGTCAAATCTCCGGCCTATATTGAGTCCCGCTTATGAGATGAGCCGCTGAGAAAGCTACTACGCCGAGGGACGGCTACGGGCGGCGCAGCCTACAGGTTGTGCCGGCTAAACAAACTGTCTATAGGCGTTAGATTTTTCGTCTCGTTTCCGGGCTATAGACTGCCACTTTAAGCAGGACATGATTAAGAGTGTACGCAAAGAAGCACTGACAGGAAGAGAGGGGAATACGAAATTAGTTGCCTGAGCGCTCCGTTGAAGATTGCGTACTGTGATGTACAGTCGAGTGCATAATTTTAGAGACCACGGGAGCGCGTGCCGAGGCGCGTCGCTGCGCCTTCTGGCGGCTGCACCGCTCTGTCCGGGAGCGCGTACTGCGCACGCTCGTCCATATCACCCGGCAGCGCCCTTTCGCTCGTTTCAACGGCGCGCATCTCGAAACGATGCGGACGGCGCAAGGTGCCACTTCTGCAGTCGCTGTGCAAGCACCGGTACTCCCGAGCGATAATATAGCGGCGAAAATGCCTCTAATGTAATAGCATGGCTCGAGCGCGCCATGCAATACGCTTTCTTCCTTGATGAAGCGCGGAAAACATGCAGTTTCTCAGCTTTTCTCAAACGGAGTTGCGTGATATGCTCATCTTGCAGTGATGAATGTTGTGCTCTGTCTCGGAGACGTTATGCCAGCTCCATTTTTTGGTGCGAATATCGCGCGTGCAGTGGTATGCAGTAACCACTGAATATCGCCCGTTCAGAATGAATAGCCAGGAAACGCGATAAATAACAGTTTTATTCTTATAAGCCAGAAAAAAAAAAGAAAACGATAGCTATAACTGCTATCCAGGAAGGATCACTACTTTCAGTATTTAATCAAACGCCCATCGGCGGCAATCACTGCTGCTGACACTGCTGGCTGAGCTTATTGATTGCCTAACTCGACATTCAAAATGTGATCACGCCGCGGATCACCTAGGAGTAACGTGCACTATGTGCAGCACGCCGAAACCCGCAAATGATGTGCTGTCGTCACATTAGCGCTCGGCTTTTTTCATTGTCTTCACAGCGACTACAGAAGTGACACCTTGCACCGTCCGCCACGTTTCGAGATGCGCGCCGTTGAAACGAGCGAAAGGACAGGCTGCCGGGTGATATGGGACGAGCGTGCGCAGTACGTGCTCCCGGACAGAGCCGTGCAGCCGCCAGAAGGCGCAGCGACGCGCCTCGGCACGCGCTCCCGTGGTCTCTAAAATTATGCACTCGACTGTACGACGCGACACACTGATCACAGCTTGTCGCTTGCTAATTTGGTTCACAATTATTAAATGTAAGAGTACCTGTGACAAGTCGAAATAAATACATGACAAGAGATGAGCTGCCGTCCTACCTCAAAGAACGCTTTCTCATGTACTGGTCGTAAGTTTATTAAATTTACACTCTTGAAAAATGGAGTGACCCTCTCTCCTTTAAGGGAGAAACGGCGATGTCCCCAATGTTCGTCTTCAATGGAGGAACTTTCCTCCCTTTTCAATGGAGAAACCGTCAAAATCAAGATGGGTGACGCCAAGCCAGTGAAGCGAGCAATAGATTTAGGCCTAACGACTGCTCGATTCTCGACTGATAGAGTATGCGGCACTGGCAATCACAAAAAAAACGGTCCCACTGAGCTTGATATCGAACGATATTATAATAAATCAAGCAGACAAACCTGTAGTGATGAAAACCTCGCGAAACGGAACGACGGAACTCGTACGTTTCGCTGGGCCAGCGAGACGGCGTTCACTTTAAAGAGACGGATACTGCAAAGGGCCCTCACCCGGAGACTGTACGTTAGGCTTGCTGTCTTTATTTGTCGAAGCGTCACACGGTGTAGCGACGTTATCCACGCGTTTGTGCCTCCAAAATGTACGTTCTGTAGCATCAAAACAATCCCGGTGTAGCAGAGCATAGTTTCGATAGATAGATGTTCAACTTCATATAAGTAGGTGGAGCTGGGAGAGCGCCGCGGCCGTGAAGTAGTGGTAGCTGGCGCCATCTAGAGGGATTAACAATACTAAAAAAAGTTGTTTCTGACTGAGGCGGCGTACGTTGATACTGCACACGGCATTTCGGGGAGGTAGGCCCATTCATGGATTACTCAAGGATACCGGAAAGTTGATACCACGACCTACTATACTCCTGACCTGCCCAGATGTCCCCTCTCCAGCGCTCACGTTCTAGTTCATACCTTCTGCCGCTAGGATGTAACCTTCGAGCGTTGTGGCGCTAGTTCACTTGTTCGCTGACGTCAGCTTTAACGCTCGTGATGATGTTTCGCCAGCGCAGAGCGCTCATATTGTGTAATTATTATGCATGAATGCAAAATACTTCGGATATAAGTAAGGAAAGTGAATAAGAACTTTTTTTACATTTAAGAGAACACAGACTTCCTACACTATGCAAGTCTACGGCTTCTCACGTTAGTCACCAGTGCGCAGTAAATACTTAACCGCACAGAATAGCTTACTTGACCCTCGGTCTAAGTTTCCAGAAACAGTCACCTAATGCTGGCAGTTGTCACATGATACAGGCGTTCTTACTCCAGCGCCGTCCAAACGGTCGCAGAGCAGAAACAGGTTATAGGAAGCGCCACCTACGGCGAGCGGTTGAACGAGAGCGGGGACGCGCGCTCCCATAGGACCCCCGATATCTGGGCAGGTCAGAAGTACAGTAGGTCGTGGTTGATACGGCTTTTATTAATACGCACACGTTCACTAGGCAGACACATTGTACGCACATTGAATTCAATACATACACAATTCATTCGTATGTATAAAACCTATAACATGAACAATTCACTACAGACGCATACATACAGACGTTTACACATACCCCTCTAGAAGCGCTGGTGGCGCTGGCCCGTATATAGTCACTGAATTAGAGTGGACCATGGCGGCACAAAGATGCGTTCATTTTTCTTCAACTCTACGATTTCATGGCTGCCTCACAATTACGCCGACATTATTAAATAGTAACTATGGCTTAGCCAAGCGCCTCATTAATCTAAAGCCGCATAATAATGAACAATGTAATTACAGAGTCGATTAAGTTAGTGCGAAGACGACCACATTGAGAACCGTTCATACCATTCCGACGACATTTTGAAGTAGCGCCATCTTCCGACAGTGGCCACAGATGAAGTTTCTCTCTCTGATTTCTTTATTTTCAATAGTTACTGTGTGAGGCGCAACATCGACAACATGCAGTTCAGATTCTGTCTCCTTCATCGCGTCGACTTCGTTGAGTGGTTTGGCGTTGACATCTGTTCACATTCTATTTATGCGCTGACCACAAGTATGACGATGGGACATGGATTCGTTCAACTACTACCCTTCAGTGACAATGCATCTGATGCGGTACGGCCGTCTCATTTGTGTATACGTGCGTTACAACGCGGGTCGTGCGAAGAAACAAGACAAGATGGCCTCGCACCGGACGGTGGTCTTTCGAGAGCGATGTCAGTGGCTCTTGGCGTCGCGGCAGCTCGATTACTTGAGTAGAGAAACTGGCGCTACCGCGCGAATTATGGAAAAGAACGCTACCCACACTACGTGTTCTGTAATATTTCAGTACGCTGTACCTACATGCTGCTCTGCTACTGCTACATGTTGCTCTGCTACTGTGTGAAATTGCGGTCATTGTGCGACAACTGTGTAGTTGTCGTTGTGGCGGTGGTTTCTCTTGCGTTGGATTTGGAATACACTTTTCACAAAGGTGAGTGAGAGTGTTAGTGATTACCTACTGTGCACAGCTGTCATTAGAAGCGCATTTTGTGTTGAGTTTCGCACGCCAAAGCAAATTCTGAGAACGAGAGATACATACTGCACGCGTCAGTCCTAATTCTCAGTGATTGCATGCGTATTCCAAAACGTGATTGAGAATTTTGGCTCAATTGAGAGAAGTCATTGACTTATTTTTCAGATATGTGCAATTATGATGCAGGTTAACGTTAAAATGCGGCCACGGCGGCCACATTTCAATGGGGGCGAAAGGCGAAGAACGCCCATGTGCTTATGTTCGGGTGCACGTTAAAGAACCCCAGTTGATCGAAATTAATCCATAGTCCCCCACTACGGCGTGCCCTAATCATACGGTGGTTTTCGACTCGTCAAACTCCGCAATTATATGTTATCGTACTTTCACGCATGCACTGTCCAGTGGTATCACGTTTGCTAAAATGTTGTAAAAATTAACCTTCATGCTTCTTTATATTGCTTGTTGTATTGATAAGTGCTATAAGTGCTGTGTAAAACTAAAAACGCGTGCTCTTGCCAAGTATGCTAACGCTGAAAAAAAAAATTATTGCTGTACAGTCTAATGTGTTCATTGAAACAAGACTGTTTTGTGAGGCAGATCGTGCGCAAACGTATACACACATCACGAGACACACGGAAGTATGCGACGCATCGCCCAAAAAACGCCACACACGTTACTCAACACATAGAACAAAAACAATGAACGCCACTCGTGTGTTGCTCGCATCAATCCTAGGTACAAGTAATTGCACGCGACTGGCCGAGATCGGTAGCACTGGGTAGTCTGGTCTGAGGCTGTCGAGTGAGCGCGAAAGGGCGGCCGCTCTCCGCAGCACGGAATCACGATGTAACTCTGCGTGCGCATGCGCTCGCGCGCGCTAGTCACGTGGTTGAGGAGCAAAGTTTCTCCCTTGGCGCTTGCCGCAAGAGGGCGCGACGAGTAAATCGTCCGCAAAGGAAAAAGTCGCTGCTCCGAAGGAGGAACGGAGCCCGTTGCTCCATTCTCGCTCCCTTTTTTTTAGAGTGTATTTCGGCTGCAAGTATCCCCTTGCGCACTTTTGTGTAGCGCTACCTGATTTTCATCAATCGGCTGCTTGCATTCATGCTGCATTTTGTTAGTTCGTTTACGTACAGTGCCCCTTCTGTATATTTTCGGTAATTTAAAGCGATCTGTGACAACTGCAATTTTTCTTTTATTTCCACAGATGCGCATCAAAAGTTCAACTCAGAAGGCAAGTGTACAGCTTCATAGAAAGTGTTTCAATAACACTGTTATTGACATATTACTAACCATTCATGAAAACACGGTGCACTTAATATTGCCAATAAAGATGTTCATCGTAACGAATTGTATAAATAAAAAGAAAACAATCCAAGCAGTTCGCACTCTATAAGTCGCGCAAAGCTTGTCATAGTGAAGCACGGGCCCGTCGCCGCTCGTATTCCCCGTCGAACGACACGTCTAGCTTTAAGATCAGGGTGTCGGAACGGAACGAAAACCAAAAACGAAAAAAACGATATTTTTGATAAGAACGAAAACGTAACCGAAACTTTATCTATTATTTCGTTCCGGAGTGAAACCGAAATTTTTAAAATCGTTTTTCGGTTCACGAGAAAACTTTGCAATCCGGAACAACTGAGGTCATGCAACGTGAGCAATTATGCACATCTTAGTGTACAGTATTAGCGCGTAACTCAGGCAGGAATTCCAAAGCAAAGATATGTTGAAATTTTGCGGAAAACGAGAACAGTGGCAACCAGAGATGTTTATATTAACGCAAGGGGACATTTGCGCGACTGTCACACAGGCCAGCGTGGAGAGGGCATGGTCGGCACCGAAGTTTGTTACAGCGAAAGCTGTTATGAGATCACAGCAGCCGATTTTGGCGCCATAGTTGTCCGTCGCCGCCGGTGTCCGTAAGCGCTATCGCGTGAAATAAGAAAAAAAAAATGAAACGAGAAACAAACTTCTAGGATCGGATGGGATTTTAACCCGCGCCCTGTGCGTGGCAGTCGAGTATTCCACCACGGTGTCACGCTGGTGCTTGTAACTTCTCCGCAAAAATACTCTATACAGGCGTCATATCGGCCAAGGAATCGTGTTAACATATGTTATATAGCGTGGCAGAAGAGTAAAATAGCAACCTGGCGTCACACAAATCGAATTGCTCAAGGAGTCAGTCGTTGAAGGCTTTCAACCCGTTACAAAGGGCTCAGCCCTAATTCTTCATCGTCATTAGCCACAGCACAAAGTGCACATAATTCCTCACAGATGTGTAGCAGGTGCCACGATTCTCCGAAGAATCAGGAAAAATGGCATAGTGGGTGCTTCGTTACTACAAAAAAAATTATGATGATTTATGGCGTACTGGGTACCTTGCATGTGTACTTGTATTAGTTTCCCCAAGAGAGTATATAACGGGCTCTCGAAAGGCTGCTGTTCCAGATTACGCTGTGACTGTGCTGCGTGTTCCGCGCAGGCCTGGCGAATTTTTTTTATCAGATAAGCGGTCTCGCATAGAGAGTGCACTCAATGACGTGCTGCTTTTGAGATCGTGCTCACTCCCTTGACACAAAGCATTGAACCCGCTAAAAAAAGTCGTAATTGACTTTTGAGAAAAGAAATACTAAGACTTTGAAGGGTGTAGTACTGGTTTGTGCTAGTTGGTACGAATTCGTGGTACAGTTTCTTCCATTCCTCTGAAGAACGTAGAAAGAACGTGTTTTACCCCTGTCCCAGTTTCTTAATTAAGAGGAGGGCAAGTAACTATATCACAAATCCAGTGTTTTTATGATTACCTTAACTTCAAATTATTGCATAAAAAAAACGTTACGAACCTTTACGTAACATTTTTTTTTCTTTTCGGAACAGAAACAGAACGGAACTTTTTGCGGTGGAACGAAACTAAAACCGAAACGAAAAACATTTCGTTCCGACACCCTGTTCAATATGCGCGGCTTCCTCCTCGGTTTCGATTTCTCTTTCTCATTCTTTCTGTGCTACGCTTTACTCCGCCCCTCCTCCTTTCCCAGCGCCTCACCATCCCATATCTCCTCCTCACGCACACTTCCCTTTCCCACCCCTTGCTACATTAACTATACGAGGCTATGCTATGCTCTGCTAGCGTGCCTGCATAGACGAGGAGTTAGGACGCTCGCCTTCGTATCGAGGGTACGCGGGTTCGAATACCGCCTCGTGACGAATTTCTTTTCGGTAAGAATTTTTCTCTTTCTCTTCCTTTATACCATTCTTTCCGTCTCTGTTTCTCTGATTCTTGCTTTCTCTCTCTCTCTCTCTGTCTCGTACTCGTTCTCAGGGTTATTACAGGTCACGCCATAGCGGTGGGTATTGCCCAAATTCTGTGGCACATACCCGTTTATGATGATGGTAATTTTCTGGCACGCTCACACACTTTACGCCACGCTAGAACTGCAGTTTCGCTAATAATATTATTGAATGAGTTGTTTAACTGCATATGTGAAGAGCTAAAAAAGGAAAAGTGTTGGCAGCGACCCGTAAAAACAAGTAAAACGCAAACGTAAATCGCGCTATTAGCTGGAGCTAAGAACCGAAGTAAACGCTTTCATAAGACTTACTAGCAATAGTGGACACTTGAGACTTTGTTTTACAATAGAAGAAGACCAAAAGACCATTTGAAAATGGATACACTGCTCCTGGAATCATTTTTACTTCTTAAAGTCCTATATTGTACAAGAACATTGGAGGATTATTTTTCTTCACGCCTTTCTTTAGGAGCAGAATAAGCTAAAATAAGTAAGACTTTATCGCATCTTCGACTCGTTTTCCAGGAGATTAGCTTTCGTGCTAGGACAGGTCAAAAAGCCGAGAGAAGCGGGGGATTAAACCGGCTTGAATTTCAAGGTCCTTGCGTTGTTTTGCTCTTTTTTTTTATCGTAAGTCGCGCTGTTACAAGTTTTGACTTCTCACTAATCTCCCTTCCAAGATGCTGTTTTTTTAGTTTATTTTTACGAAGCTTTCATCCAGTTGCGCGGAGCGTTTCACTTGATGCGAAATTGCCTAACATCCTAGATTTTCTGGTGCAGAAACTAGATGAGACCGCTATATTGCTTCTCGGGTTGTCAAAGTAGCTGGAACTCATACGGTTGTTCTTTACATTTTGTCCTTTCGTTTTGTTCACACCGAGCACTGTTCGAAGTATTGCGACAGGGAATCGAAACTCGAGAGCGTCATTTTCTTTGAACTTTTTCAAGAATTTCACTTGTCAATTGGGTATGCTTTTATTCTCAAATTTAAAACATTTTCTTTCTTACTAGCTTTTTAAAACTCAGTTCTTATAAGGTTAAAGTTTCACTATATATTTTTTGTTAGTACGAGGGCACTGTCTTTTCACTGTATGTTTTAAAACAAATCAACTGTTCGAACACTACCTTTTGAAGTTTGAAGTTTGAAGTTTATTTATTTCATTATTTTTGTGGTACATGTATTTACACTTTTAGGGACCCAACAAAATTGTTAAAGGGTCCCTAACGGCATTATAACATCAAAAATTCTAAATGGCAACAGCATGAGAATGGAATATTTAGTCATCAAAAACACAAAACTCATCAAGACAAAATGTGGTCTCATAGGCAATGTTCACCGTTACTAAAGAATGAAAACATGACTGGCACGATAATGCGATGTAATTAAAGCAACAGGAATTCATTCTGTAATATGTATAAGTGAGAGTAAGAACATATATGAAAACAATGACTACAAATGACTATTGCTTTCAATTGATATGAAGCGAATTTTTTAGTTGTGCTTGGAAAGAGTGAAGAGACGGGGCTGTCTTTAGATTGGTAGTAAGGCTATTCCAAATTGTACTTCCTTTAAATTCTAAAGTTTGACGGCCATAATTAGTATTTATTTTAGGTAGTAAAAGTCTGTAGCGTGAAAAACACTCGTTAACTCGGGGTGACAGACGAAGGGAAACTGACAGTAAGGTGAGATTACCGTGAAATATTCTGTATATTATAGAAGCAATATTGTAAATAACTAAATTTGGGACACTTAACACATTAGTATTTTGGAACAAGCCATCACCTCTGATATGAATATCATTAGGCATTATTGCGCTTTCATTGTACGCTCTGTCACTGGTACAGTAATGTCGTGACAAACCCTGCCGGTACTGCTGCTTACCTTGACTTATTCTAAAGCACCTGTTTTGCTTTTAACCAAGTCTCTTTTGGACAATACATGCTCATCTCTCTGAATAAGCTTAACAACAACAACATCACAAAGGCAAGACTATATTTTTTCTTAGATTTTATTTTATTCCTAATACCAAGTGTGAAGGGGTAGCCGTCCCCAAGAACTGACAACTCCTTCAGTTATTTTTGTTTAAATGAAAAACCTTATCAAAATAAGCGACATTTCGTTTAACGTGCTTTTAGTCGTCGCTTATTCGTGGTAACAAAGCGAACACGTCCACTGCGTGTATTGGTTGCCTTCGAAAAAAGAAAACACTGAATCGAGATGTTCTTGCATGCGCCTTTCAGCCATATTGTGCTATAAACAGGACTAGAATACCTCAGAGAGGCTGGCGCACGTTTCGATAAGTGGACATATCTTATTCAATGGCGCTTTGTCATGCTTGGCGTCACATGACTAATATGCCTAACACAGCAACCCGCCGTCTTCAGTGACACGCCGCAAACGACAAGGTACGTTTGACAAAAATAAGTTCACCTATCGAAACGTCGGTCAGCCTGTCTGAAGACCAATTCCTGTTCATACGTCCCCTATAGCACAATATGTTTCGATGCTTCGGCTCGGGTCGTTGCTTTAGATTTTCAGCCATAGTTTCGCAGCTGCTCTTCTCAATTTTTTTTTCACACAGCTGCACACA